>NC_134403.1:320363474-320663474 GCF_038048845.1 Mixophyes fleayi
TGGAATTGCAGCCATCCAATCAGTAGCAGTTAGCTAGCACTGGAGATTGGCATCATCATCAATGTGTATTTGCACCTGTAAAGGGTATGGCTTCTGACAGGTGTAGAGGCGTCTCTGCGCTGGTCTGCCTAGGCCACATTTAAGTGAACCAACCCTGTACTTTGCCTACGTTACCTATTCATTAGGTCACTAATGAGCAAGCTGTGGTGCAACATTCCTCAAGCTTTAGGTAAGGGCTCTCTGCTTCCTTCACATGGTTCTTCTGCCTCACAAGAGAAGCAGAGGAGCTGTCATGTGGGAATGGAGCAACCTGCAAATAAGTACCACCTAATACGTGGCCAGACACAGAAGCCACGTCCCAGTGTTGACATACCGATTATTCCCTCTAGGGTGAAAGTGGCATATGGAGACTTTGTGGGGTTTTTCTACATTGATAGTGCATAGAGCGCTATGTAAAAAGTTATTTTATCATATAATCGACAGAATGACAGTGGGACACTTTGCAACACCTTAATATAAATTAAGTAACATACTATAATAAGCTTATTATTACACATTTATTGCTAAATATAACCAAAGGGAAGACAGAAATAAATAGGGTTACATTTCTATTAAATGAGTTTATTCTGCAAATATGGCCATAGCACACAAATGCTTCCTTCCATGAACAACTTGGACAGTCACTAATTTACACCAGGGAGTATCATGTTACTTAAGAGGCTGCATGGTTTAATAATTACTAAGGTTATGTTTATCACGCCATCGAAATTCAAGAAACCATAGATTAAACTGCTACAAACACTGTATTTATTATTCAAACCTTTAGTATATGTGAAGACATTTAAAGGTTAGGCCTTTTTAGGGAGCAACGTCTAGACCATTAAGTGCAAACCGATGTCCCCTTATTACTTCAGCACTACATCAGTATTACAAATAAAGGCCATGTCATCCCTGTGTAACTCGTGTCATGTTTCACTACTTCCGCCATGTACCATCAGGTAAACCGTAGGTAGGAAATGAAAAAATGCATTGGCAGCCACGTCACAAGAGAGGACACTCGAAACATTATTCAGGAAAATGTGGGAGCATCACAATGAAAAACAAATCCAAACAGCTATTGGGTATATTAGGGTTATTTCTTCATTTATAGAGGAGAGTAATTGCAGGACTGTTGTCCACACAGCAAGTGGATACTTAATGTGTGTCCATAATATTGTTGCAGTGGTTTTGGGAACTGCAATTATTTAATCCATTGTTTTAGCATTCACATGGATTGGATAAAGTTGGCCCTAAATGCCAGTTTGGACAGTGTTATTTCTGGCACTCAAACTGTCTAAACCAGACAGTACATTTGTGCAGCAAAACTAAAATAATTTATAAAGCTATTCTCTTTGCAGGTTTCCTTAGGTTATAACAGTAGACAGTACGCATCAAAACTCCTTTGTTTAAAAGACTGAAAGACCCTGTTCCTCTTTGTAATCCACCACCACTCTATTTTACCTGCCAAAGCAGGCTTAGTAAGTGGTAGGGTGCTGGGCTAAATATAAGAGGTAGGTGAGGAAAACATGGAAGGGGGTACAGCTATAAGCACCTGCAGGCAGTTCATTGGAGATGTACTTTGCTAACAGGATTGTTTACTTTGATTAGATTACAGGCTTTCTGCTATGTAGTAAAATGTCATAAGGTGAGCATGAAACACAGAAGATGCAGGGAAGAAAACAGAGAAGATGCCTGGCATTTACAGGCTACTCCAGTATATTTAATTAAACTAAAATCAACTTTGAAACAAAGTAACTCTGCTAGCTACAAAAACTGTATAGTCACAAGTTGACAATGTAGGGTCTGATGTAGGGTAGACTGCAATGTTACTACCTGAATATAAGTATAAACATATGGCTGCAGTAGGGGCATGATGGCGAAGTGCCCCCGCAAAAGGGACAACCAGCTCCGGCTATGCCGGGCTGGGCTAGATACACTGTCAGAGAGATGCCTAGCTAGGACTGCCCCTGTCATAATGTGATACCTACCTATTCCTAGCACTCGCCATCCAAGGGGTGCCAGGATTAGCAAGAGTGCAATTTAGGACAGGACTTCCAATTTTTTTTTGCAGATCAGAATCCTCTAGGAAATTACACCCGTGTCAACCAGGCTAGGGCTGGTATCAAATTCTAAAATAGGGATACCGTGCTGAAAAGTGTGATGAGCCCAGCCGGGAAGAACCTTTCTCTGGTTTCAGCTTTTGCGGGGACAAAAATACATGGATAAATGTATGGTTTATTCTGTCAGCAGTGTTGTGGTGTCTCTTATTAATTTTTATTTGCATATCAATAGAAAAACTCATGGCAGCAGATAATGTGCATGACCTCTGAACACCCCTACTAGCAGTAAATTTGCCGATAAATATCTAAACATAACAGCTACAAAGAGATCAAAAAGTGGCAGTGAAAGGAACACATTATCGTAGATTTGTAAGGCGCTACAGTGCTCCGCAGCGTCGTACAGTAGGGAAAACAGGACATACAAGGTAGACAAAATAAAAGCAGACATGAAAACAAAGGGTATGGAGGACCCTGCTCATTAGAGAGCTTACATTCTAAGTGGAAGAGGGCACAGATGAAACAAGAAGAGCAAATGTGGCTCAGAGTGGAGATGGGGACAGTTGTGAGCATGTATTAGTGTGAATAGTATCATCAGGGATAAGGCAAGATTTATTACAAAAAAAAAAATAAAAAAAAAATGGGTTTTTAGAGAATGTCTAAAGATTTGATGACTGTAGGATAATCTGTTTGGGCATGGTAGGGAGTTCCATAGGTGGGGAGCAACACGGGAGAAGTCTTGCGAGAGGTGGTTACAATGGTTACCAGAGACGAGACAAGGTGCAATTCAGAGATAGATCTAAGAGGGCTAGAGTGAGAGTATTTTGATATGAGATTTGAGATGTATGAAGGGGTAGTGTTGTTGAGGGTGAGTAACTTGAATTGGTTTCTGGAAGACACAGGGAGCCAGTGTAGGGATTTGCAAAGTGGTGCAGCAAATGTGGAGCAGTGAGAGAGGAAGATCAGTCTTGGAGTAACATTTAGGATGGATTGAAGTGTGGATATATGGGTGTCAGGAATGACAGATAGCAGGCGGTTGCAGTAGTCAAGAGGGGAGATGATGAGAGAGTGGATAAGAGCTTTGGTAGAATGTTGAGTAAGAAAAGGGCGTATTCTGGCAATGTTTTTAAGGTGAAGTTGACTGGACTGGGAGAGAGTCTGATTGTGAGGAATAAAGCAGAGGGTGGAGTCAAGTGTGACACCAAGGCTGCAGGCTTGGGAGACTGAGGAAATTGTGGTGTTATTAACAGTGAGGGAGATTTGAGGGCAGGTGGTGATTTCTGGCAGGAGGGAGGATAAGAAGCTCCGTTTTGGACAAGTTGAGCTTTAGATAGCGTTGGGACATCTATGTGTAGATAGCTGAAAGACAGCTGGTTACACAAGATAGAAGAGGAAAGGTCAGGGGAATATATAGCTTTGGGTGTCATCAGCATATAGCTGTTACTGGAGGCTGAATGAGTGAATTAGTGCCCCAAGAGAAGAGGTGCACAATGAAAAGAGTAAAGGGCCAAGAACAGAGTCTTGTGAGACCCCAACAGATAGTGGGAGTGCAGGGGAGGATGTGCCAGAGGTAGAAACACTAAGGGAAAGTCTGCAGACGAGGATCTCGGAACACATCAGAAATATTAGAAAACAATTAGAAACCCATAGCGTTTCAGAACATTACTCCATGTACATGATCATGATCCGACCACCCTCGAGTTTATAGGTATCAAAAAAGTTTCCAGATATTGGAGAAGACGGGATTACATTAAAAGCATAACTAGGGAAGAGGCGAGGTGGATCTACGACTTACAAACTCTCCCAAAGGCCTTAACTTAGATTTCGATCTAAGGACCTTCCTTGAGAATAAATGACCACTTTCTTAATATTTCCAGTGCTACCAACATAGCAGGGGGGGTATAGAGAAAATGATACTGTCTTGTTTAGAGATATTTATCTTGGTTAAACCATCTAGTATAGATGGGACGGATTAGAAGCATTCACCACTTTAACAATAGTTGTGCATTAAATCCATTCCTATAGCATTACAGATTACATAAACGCTTTCTTTTTTCTGGGTTTGTTTCCATGATACTGCGTGTTTTATAATGTAAGGAAGAAACAAAAACACCCATTCTGCTGCAAACAACATTAAGGCAAAAGGTGTTATTATTCATATTTGGTACTGCCTGTATTACATAAGACTCCTCTGTATGTTACTGATAGAACTACGTAATTAGTTGATGTTAATATCAACTCTTTATCTGCATTCACCAGCATTTGCTTCAATATTAATTATGCATCTGTACAGGACAATTCATCCTAAGCCACACCACCTCATGCGATTGGCTACAGAATCAAGCCTCTTGTTCCTCCTATATAAACTTTTTTAACATCTGTTTCATTCATAATCTATCCCTAATAAAGCCTGCATGCTGCAGGGGAAATGTGTTGGATACCACAATACTACAAACTATATTTGTCATCTACAACTAGCCCCTTGGTTCATTGTGGCTAAGCGGGGAGAAGATTTCACATCGCTATCCCCCCTCGCCAGGCTCCAAGTTTGCCACGTCAGCTAAAGTGAAGAACAAATTGGAGAACAGTTGGGACTACTACATACTCTATGCGCATACGTGCACTACTAGAGACACCGCGCTCACCTCACTACGCACACCTCTTCTCTTACTCATATACAGTTATAGGCACCCCCCATACTAGTGCTGAGGATTCTCTTTCTCTTTCTCTTACTAAAGGAAAGGTTAGATAAGTATTGAGGGAACCAGGAAAGAACTGTCACAAAGGTCAATGGAGTGAAGGATGTGTAGGAGTGATCAACAGTGTCAAAAGCAGCAGAGAGGTCCAGGAGAATGAGTATGGAGAAATTACCCTTAGATTTTGTAGTAAGTAAATCATTGGTCACTTTTGTGAGAGCAGTTTCAGTGGAACGTTGGAGACTGAAGCCTGGCTGCAGAGAGTCGAGAATGGAGTGAGGAGATAAAGTGAAACAGGCGTTTGTACACTAAACGCTCAAGTAGTTTGGGGGCAAAGGGAAGGAGAGAAATAAGGTAGTAGTTGGAGAAAGAAACAGGATCAAGACATGGTTTGTTTAGAATTGGTGAGATGAGCGCATGTTTAATGGGGGATGGAAATGTGCCAGATGAGAGAGACAGGTTGAAGAGGTGAGTTAGAGGTGGTCATGCAGTGGAGGAGAGGCAGCAGAAAAGTTGGGAGGGAATAGGATATCGGGAACAGGTTGTAGGTTGAGATGATGAGATTAGTTTAGAGACTTCATCTTCAGTTACTGGAGAGAATGAATTAAGGGTGGACTGGGGAGTGTAGGTGAAGGTGTTTACAGTGGGTGGAAATATCTTGTCGAATGGTGTCGTTTTGCCTAAATAAATACCCCATAAATTATGTAGACCCTTAGACTAATGTTTCAGTAGTGGGTTTAGTAACAGGGGCAGCATCTATAGGCATATGTCCAAATTTACTATATACTGCACCATGACCAGCATATTGTAGCCCAGTGTCTGACCTACTACGCATACTACATATAACCCACAACCAACATACTATATGCACATTGTATAACTCCACACCCACCATACTACATACAGCCTCATGCCTGACATACTGAGGAAGATTCAATTGCGAGAGATATGTGCCTCGGTAACAATCGGTGCAGACACACCGAGGTGACATCGGTCTGTAATCGTCACTCATTTTTCCTCAAACCCCATAGAGGTGCACAGGAAAATAAACGGAGATCCCGAACCATATAATAAGCAGAAAAGTCTACATTGATGTCCAGCGGCACATCAACCCAAATTGAATCTCCCCCATTGTGTACAGCACACTACATAAAACCACATGACCAACAGGGATGTGGTCATGTTTCCGACAATGTAAATGTCTGCAGTTATCCTGTCGACATGAAAACGTCGGCAGGCTAAATGACAACACTTCCATTCTGGTGACAGCATAAAAATGTCGACAGAGCGATTGTCAACGTTCACAATGCCGACACAGAAAGATTAATACCAGCGGGTCCGCCCCGCAATCAGAAGAGGTTTGGATGTACTTTTAGTGTTGACACTGTGACTGTCGACAATCACACTGTCGAAATTTTTAAGCCTGAATGCAAATGTCGGCAGCCTAAATGGCGACATTTTCATGTTGACATGATCACTGCTGACATTTCCATTGTCTACATTTCATACCCAACTCGACCAACATACTACTCACAATACATTATATAACCCCAAGCACAAGTGAGGTCAATTTGAAAGAACAAAATGCAGCTCTAACTCAGAGACAACCACTCCACTCAACAAGTGACAAAGGTATAGAAAAATACAAATAATTTGGGACTAAACCTGAAGCCATAAGGGAAAGATTATTTTCCTATGCATACCAGACTTCTAATGCTTAACACTAAAAAAAGGACACTGCCATCACCAGCGGTCTGCAAACAGAGAAAAATGTTGTACTCATCTGCACAAAAAATGAAAATACCATGGTAAACATGTCAAGGAACAATTAATGTTACATAAAATCTTTTTAGATTTAATCTGCTTTCATTCCAGGTTTTGTGACCAATTACATTTTTGGAGTCTTACAAGGATAAATGAATCATATAACAATATCAAAGTGCAAGAAAAACAATGTTTCTTAGTGCGATTAAAATGTCACATTACAGTGCACCCTCCTGGTTGTTGACAAAGTGGCAGCTATGTGTCATAGTTTAGAAGCTAGAGATGACACTTGCTTATTGGCTTGGTGACCAACATGCTCTCGATACATCAGTACTTCTAACTTAAAGAGCTGTGAGTCAGTTTAACACATTTTGCAAAGCAACTGAAATAAACATTTTCTTGTAATACAGTATTTGAATTGCTCTTACCTCAGCTTGGAAACTCTTTAACAACGGAGCTACCTGTTTGCGCAAGTCCTATGAAGAGAAACAATAATTAGGTTTGTAAAATCCACAGTTTGAAACACCAACAAAAAACAAATACGTCTCGTTTACAATCTGCATCGCCAGGCGATTCCTAGAGCTGCCTCCACTTGGCAAACTAGACCTAACTTGTGCTCATTGAAGTTTCTTTTGCTCATGAAAATATTACATACTTACACATTATGGATCTCATAGGAAAAGTAATCTTAAACATACCCCATAGAATAAAATGTCTGGCAATAAAATGATTACTTTTGTTACTAATCCAGGCAAATGGTAGAATAGCAGGCCATGTTTAGATCTTGGCAGCTAGAAGTCTCTAGTGGCAGTCCTTCATTTCCAGTTCTATTTTAAAGACAAGCTCCAGCCAAATGTATTTCCCCCCCCCCCCCATTCTGGCAGGAGTCACCCTTCCCCCCCAAAACCACGTTCTTTGGGAGCTCTTAAAACCTCCTCATACTAAGCCTTCTTCTTTGGCAGCTAGTACTTAGGATTTCTTAAGAAAGCAAGCAAAACCATTTTTTGTAATGAGGCACTTCAAATGTCTTATTAATTATCTCATCAATTCAATAACTAATTCACAGAAAATTGTACCGGGTGCTAGCCACTCAGTGTTCGCCTACTGCATAAATAGTTTCCCTGACACTGTTATATCAATGATAAAGATGATAAACAAAATTTGAAAATGATTAGTCTAAAACAGGATGTAAAAAGGCCACTGCAGCAATCATATTAATGGGTCAACATATTCACAAACCATGAGGAGCAATTCTATCCCAAAATAAGGGTGCCAGGTTCTCAAGAGAGCAGTACCAGACAAAAATATACTTTCTTTATGTTTCCACTGCTACAAATTACACTACGTGCATTTTTTGAATCCAAGTTCAACCACAAGTGTTTTTTTTTTGCTGGACTGCGTATGCAGTTAAGACTTGTATTAGGGTTTTCTTTTATTGACCCGGAGTCACATCCTCAAAACAAGGAGTCTGGTTTTCCTTTAACACCAGGAGGTGGAAATAAAGCCTCTCCAACCCATTACTAAGAAGCCTATTGGTGGGCAGCACTGTTTACTAAAAGTATCATTCAATGTTCAGTAATAGAAATTTATATATGGACATTTAAGAAATTCAACTCTTTGACAGTACAAAATCACTGTATTATCTAATGACCAAACAACTCAATAATGAGTAAATATAACCTAATCATTAGGAATTGTTTTACATTTATAGCAATCAATAACATGTAAGAACATAATTTATTCCACACAGAGAACAGTATTTGTACATGCCTTTGAACTTATTATAATGGAAGCTGGCATAGCTTAAATATCATCCATAGACATCAACAGAACATGAGATCTAAATATATAGCAAAACAAAAAGAGTTCTATTATCGGAGGCACATTCTTATATGTCAGTATACAGGCTCATTAAAGTTTTATTTGAATTATATCAAATAAACTAAAAAAAAGTATAGTAATACTGCAATGATGCGTAATATAGGATAAAAATGTGTATAGGCACAAAATAGTGTGATTGAAAACTAGGGGAACAGGGGGATTATTGTCCTTTTTGCCCCCCCTTAGCTTTAAAATTTTATTTTTTAATGCATTTTAACTAAATACAACAAGGCTGAGAATGAGTCTGTATACGGACATAAGAATGTGCCTCCGATAATAAAACGCTCTTTCTCTTGCTGTATATTTGGATTTTACTTATATTGTACTGGGAGAGCACCCCTCATATTAAACTAATAATAATAAAAAATTATAAAAAAAATAATAAAAAAAAAATAAAAAAAATGCCATAACAATGTTAAAAATGTCATTTGAGGCTCATATGCCAGTTTCCCAAAAATTATATATGGCTGCACCAATAGAGTGTATGTTTAGAAATATAAAGAACATAAGACCTGCAGTGTCAGATGCTTACCATACATTCCCAAGCATCTTCTAGAATGAATACCCATAATTACAACATTCCCAATTACTGTATTAGAATTACTGTAATAACAGTAATATTTTTAACGCCGTGGGAAACGCCAACAATTGAATATGCCCACATTAGTTTATGCCCCTCTCTACAGAAAACATTGTAAATTGGACATGTCAACTGCACTATTTGGCAAAGAGAAAAGAAAAAAAAAACAACAAGCCAATCTCAGCATCATTAACACATTATATGATATTATACAGAACCGTACTGCATCGTCATGTTAACACCACAAATGAATGTCGAGCAGACCACTGTTAGTTCAGTTATGGGGCATGTTGCATGAGTGAGGGCTTGACACTGAATGACGTGACCAAGGAGGAACATACAGTTAGATACATGGGATTAGTCTTGTGCACAAACCCACTTCAAGCAATTATTCCACCAGCTAAACATAAAGCTGCAGATAATTTAACTTCCCAATTAACTGGTTAATAGAGCCTATGGGAGTATCAATTGTGTAATGAGTCAACTAATCAATATCACATGACACGTAAGGACTCCCTTAATACACATCCTTACTGAACACAGTTTCTTCAACATATACTTAAAGACAACCTCCGTTTGCTAAAACAAACATGTTCGTGAACAAGTATTAAATGTCTCTCTAAAGAATGACAGCACAATGGAAACTTGGGTCCCCATAATCCCGTGTGCTTACTGATCATCAAAGTTCAGTTTCATGTCATATGTTAACATTGCAATAATAAAGAAAATAGTAAATCTCAAGTTTAGGAGGTAGAATCACACAACCAGCACAACCAAGAGACGCTTATGGTCAAAATCTCCTGGTACAAGGCTAAGGCTGGGTACACACTATATTTCTCCCGACGAGGTATCCTTAATGATTTTTCCAACAAAAACAAAAAACACCCTGACCAGCATGCCGATTCATGTGTACACACTGTACACATTATACAAGATATACCTTCAGATCTGTGCTTTTCATCTGTCATATCCATCGGCTGAAAAGATCAGGACTCTATAAACTCTATGAAGATCCTGATCGTGACTGCATACCCACTGGAGAATTGGAACAACATCGCTCCATTGTGGAATGAGATTTTTAGTTCAGTTTAATAAAACGATAATCGTTGCAGTGTACACACTACTGTGATATTGGGCCAAGCGCTCGTTTTGCATGATTGGCCAAATAATCGGGTGAAAACCCTGTAGTGTGTACCCAGCCTTAGACTGGTCATTAAAGTAGACCAATCATCTACACTCTGTGGAAGCAGCCATTATATGGAGGGTACATTCATGATGAAATAATGTTCATGAAAGAGCAGCTAATTCATTAGGTACAAAGTGCTCCATGCTTCAGTAATTTCACTAGTTCTTAGTGATTTCTTAGGCTGAATATTGTCACTGTATTTAAAGGAATCAGAATAAGTTGCCAGAGGAGCTTCTGTTTAACTGCAAACCTAAGTATGCCCTTGTCCAATGTTTAATACGAATAAAGCAATCATCAAGTATGCGCATATAGTATAAGACTATTTTATTCCATAAAAATATAGATATAAACCATATTTAGATTGGACCTTTGTAACTGGATTAGCTGGTTTTCTTTGCATACCTGTTTGATACTGCACGTAAAGCCCCTGTGTCTGAATTCTCCAATCTGTACACAAAATTGTCTTTGGTACAAGCGGTTAGCGAAGATCAATAAAGCTTTAGTTACCTGTGCACAATCCCTTATTCCTCCCCATTTAAGACAAGCACTGCTCAAGCACCCAACAACTCCCAGCATAGCATTCAACATGGACTAGAAGTAAGCAAGATGAACAGACACACACTTGGGTTATTATGGGTATAGAACATGCAAGTGATGCTAGTATAATCTCCTGCAAATAATATCTGATGTCATCTCTTCAGTCTTCATTAGGATAAAGTGCATATTATAAGGAATACCGCACTCACATTAAGTTCTCAGGGATATCTGAAGTCACTTTGGAGATCGGTGTCCTATAGAACTTAAATGGTGAGAGGAGACACAGAGGTACTTTAGTAGTAAACTCCCCCCAGAAGTTACAATGATGCCCGTTTACAGATTCTGCTAGAAGAATTAGCTATTAAAAAACAAAAATAAAACACCTGCACGATGAGTATCTCCCATATGACAGGGATCTGCGACTGTGGACTCATGCTGTTCTGCCATGTGAGGGAAGGAGGGTTACTAATAAAACACTTTTATGGGTAGCTCAGTGGTAGGCCTGTGTGTGTGTGTGTAAGAATTTAGACTGTAAGCCCTAATGGGGCAGGGACTGATGTGAATGACAAATATTCTCTGTACAGCGCTGTGCAATTAGTGGCAATATATAAATAAAAGGTGATAATGATGATGATGGGTGGACATATGCTTTAAAGGAAAACTATTAAAAAGAATCAATATTTACATAGTACTGGCCTCTCTACCTGTTGTGTATGAGTGTGTCATTATGGCTGACTGACAGATTAACAGCCCTGTTGATGCCTACAGGTATAACGGGTGGGGGGATGCCCACCACTGCTCCTGTGAAACACACATAAGGTTGTTAAAGAAAGGAGGATTGTGACCATTACAGACTGGAACCTGGCGGATCATATGATTACATTTAATGAATGGCACATGCATATACTATAGGTAGTCACAGGTAGAGAGACCAGTACTAAATATTTATTAATTTTTTTATACTGCTATAAATATACCTCTATTTGTACATATTCATTATGTTCTAAACATAAAACATCTGTGTGTGCTGCAAAATGGGTTATAGAAAACGTGTATCGTTGTGCTGACAAAATGATCCTGCTATTGGGTAATCAATAAGGGCTTTTTCTCCTTATATGACCAAACAGCATTTCTGCCTTTAAAAATAGAAAGTGTAGAAATAAAGTGCATTTACCAGGTACATTCACTCACTGCACTGATAAATAAAAAATACCTTGATCTGCAGCAGTTCACAGCCTTACAGAAATTCCCCCTCACAGATCTTGTGAAAATTCCATTAGCTTTAATTATTTACTAGCAGAAGATGTAGATTTCTCTTCTTGACCTATTTTTCAAAGCAATGATTAAACAGAAGAATTCTGCTATTGCACATATGCTGACTTAATGTGCCCAGGTAAATCTAGGTTTAGAATAAAGCTATAAACACTTGAGGACCTATAGTGTCAACAGTTCAGTGGAAAAGTCCAGTTTTTACTTATTAAAGGAACAGAAAATACAATGTATTAAGTCCTGTAATATGGTTTTTCTACAGACCAGCGTGTATTGCTGAGAGAATGAATTACAGTAAGCTGTGTAACAGCTGGACGAGCCTTGTCAAAGAGGAATGTGTTAACGGCATACGTATGAAATCTGTATTCCACAACTGACCCTTTCTAGCGTGACCCTGATAGAATGACATATCAGACACACATTCTTTTCCTTTGTTGGACAGTTCTAGGAGGAATGCAATACGGCTAAAGTAAACTGACAGATTCTGAACCTTCAATAAATCTTTGAAGAAAATAAGTGTTAATAATGGAAAAAGTAGGATTGCTGGAAACATGTATGCACACAATATGTACAAAAGAAACAATCTCTCACTTTATAACTTGGACAAGACGGGATAAAATTCATGCTCGTGGTGTAGGGGGCAGCAGAGTACAGCAAGGTGTTTATCATCATCATTTATTTATATAGCGCCAGCAAGTCTCGTAGCGATTCACAACTGGGAAAAAACAATACTGGGTAATACAGACAGCGAGGTAAGAAGGCCCTGCCCGCAAGCTTACAAGGTGTCAGATTATTCCCATAACTGTAAATATACAGTATGTACTACCTCATCTACTGTAAAATACTAAACATATATATACAAGTTAACCCATACATGATACTCATGCATTCTAGTCAAATCAAGCTACTTAAGGTGTTAAAAAGGTTCTTGTCATGCATTTGGGCCATAGCCCAGGCCTCAACCACCAACCACTCCCCACTGTCACCCCCGGCAACCACCAACCACTCCCAACTGTCACTTCTCCTTCAAGAAATATATATATATATTTTTTAAATCTTTATAAACACTTTTAACAATTAACAAATTAAATTAACAAATTAAAAACATCTTAGTATACCGAATTTCAGCCCTTTCTGAATTTTTTTTTCCACACACACTAAGAATTTAGTAGGTCAGTGTATAACTCCGCCCAGCAGGTGGCGCTGAAGCTTGGTTTTATTTTTTTCCACACACACACAGACAAACTAACACACGCCACTAGACATTTATATATTAGGTTATATATATATATATATATATATATATATATATGTATATATATACATACATATATACATACATATATACATAATATATATATATATATATTATATACACACACGCGTTTCATGACCATATAATGGTATTGCAGTGTGTCTTTTATACAGGTCACAGAACTCTGGGGTGACTTGTGGTATCCTTAGAATTTGTTGGGGTACATAATTTTACTACTCATAGTTTAAATGTTGAAATAGTTGTTAACTGAATCTACAACAACAAATGTACATGCCGACACAGCTATAGAAAGAAAAATAAAGGAACACAAAGATCACACCCACATAAATAACACCCACACCCTTACTAGAAGATCAGAGACACCGCTATAGTGAAAACACACAAACAAAATCTGGACAATCATAGATACAGTTACTGTATATAGAAAAGTTACACAATGGTATATTAGAGACACCGCTATTAAGGAAAATAGAATATGGTCCATCAGAGAAAACGCTTTCTAGAAATCACACTCAGTGGTAACATCAGAGAGAGCTATAGAGAAAACACAAATACTAGCCCATCGCAGCCAATGCTATAAAGAACACACACACCACAGACACACACACTAGTACATCAGAGACAGCAGTGGAGGAAACATAACCAGAGAACACGTCCATCACAGTTATAGCTGTAGAGAAAAACACATACTAGAATATCAGACACACGGCTAAAGAGAAAACATACAGACACTAGATCATCGCAGTTCCAGCAATATAGAAAACATACACAGTCATGGACGCTGGAGACACAGCTATAGAGAAAGCACCTACACAAATAGGTAAACAAGACAAAGTGTAGCAAAAAAACAAAAAAAAAACAAAGATACACAATGAATAGCAAAGTAATTATACTGCTTAGGATAGACTTTTATATGGTCTATAACTATTTAATACCACTTATGTACTATATACAATGTATTCATTTATTCTCAATATATAAAGGATTAAGAAGTGAATTGCTAATGCAGTGTCTAACGACTTGCACAAGAATTATAATCAGCCACTTTGGTTTCTGATGCAAATCATACATTAGATATGTATTGAATGCAAACACGCAACCACATAGGCCACACTTAAATACTGCTAATGTAAAAACACTAATTCATCAAATGATAAAAAATACTGCCAAACAAGGAAACTCTGCTATTGGTAATAGGCATAGACAGAGCAATAGATCGCTCCCATTTTGTCTTATCTGTGGAATTCAGATATTATTTGGCCTAAGTGTACTGAAAAAATATTTCCTATAAAAATGTATTATTTTCTTGTAAAGGAAACCAACACCACAGGTGCATACAGCATATGACATTTGCTCATTTCAAAACAGTTATGCAGCCACCTGTTATGTGGGAGAGTGACAATGCAGAAGGGCAATGTGTGTTGTAGGCACAGTTTATAGCCAGGGCTTGTGCCGTGTGTTTCTACACAAACACACGTCAACAATCCAGACATAGCTTAGAGCTGGATGTACTGGTGAGAATGGGAAGGATTTCTTAATGCACACATACAGTTTATATTCTGTATGATTCATTTTGTTTTGTATTCACATTATATTGATAGTATCTGGGGTGGAACTAGATTGCTAAGCACAGTGAAAGTACAACATGTTTCCCTACCATTCCCTTAGATAAGACTGCTTGGTTGTCTATAACAGGGGAAGGAGCAATTTTATAAGCTGAATATTCATGAGGGTGCAGTATTATATTTAATATATTGTCGTTGTGGTAGCCACTACACGTTAATAAATGCAAATATACCAAACAAAACTGGTAAATGTAGAAAAATATAATCCAATAATATTCATAGTAGTTGTAATAATCATTATAATGCCACTAATAATACTAACAGTTGCTTCCCCATGGTTTGCAAGCAGCTACTTTCACTTCCTATGAATCTATAAAATGTGACTCTAAAAAGGGTCACATCTCCAAAAGTAAAAGTCGCCCACTTTGCTTGGTATGCTCTGTATCGCTGCTAAGGTCCCATTCTCTTTCATTCGTTTCAGTTCAACTATGTGAAGTATAAAAGGAAACAGAAGTAGTTGGGTGCAATTTATCATGTCTAAGAAAGGGATGCTCAGGAGCCACATAAAGAGCTTTACGTTGTGTATGCATTTCTCATGCTCAGCTAATAGTTTCCTTATCACAATTTAAATATGATAGCTTGCTGTAGGGGATGGGTGCTTAAAAGCTGCAGTAGCTCACTGGACAAAAGAAACCCTAAGCACAGAAGCATAAAAGGCATTTTAAGTTATCACATTTTTTGGCTTTTAAATAGTTTGCAATTGTGACAACAGATACACATATGAACTTGGTCTTATCTATTCAGCCTGTCATATTCAATTTAATTCTAATTTCTAAACCAGTAGCCACTTTCTCAATCCCAGCGAGCTTTCATCCATACCTCCATTCTGCCCCAAATGTGCTGAACGCAACAGCATTAACACTGACGCCACAACTACCTTTCCTGGCAGCACACTTGGTGGGCAACAATATTAAAGGGTATTTCTATACTATATATTTTTTTTACTTCTTATCGGTATAAATATTAATTGATGAATGTGTAAACAAAAGAGTCTTTGCATAGGATTCTAAATTCTATTGAGGTGATCATAAAACTGCTTGCAGAGCCCTACATTTAGTATAGTCACAATTGACTCTCCACTCTACCTCTTTATCCCCTCCCAGAGCTCTCCTGACAATTTTGGATGTTAGGATCCTCTCTTGTTAACAAAAAAAAAAAAATTGGAGAGAGATGGAGGTGGGGATGAATGGGTGGGTGGTGGGGGGTGTTGAAGACAACCCCAATGATTGTTCATAGCCTACAGGGAGAAATAACCAAAATAGCATATGCGTTCTTCAGCGCTAGACTTCATTAGGTTTTTTTTTAAACTACACACTAACATTTAGTTTAGCCAACTTAACCAAACTTCCAATCATTGTGCCATGTGTGGGCTCATTATTCCTGATAAAAATATATCCGATTGTTGCAGAGTTGATCTGATGTAGTGGAAAACCTGGATTCCCAACTTCCATAAGGTCTGTTAACCTGTAAATGAAGAAAGGAGCAAGAGCACCTGTTCTGCTAGATGCGTGCTAAGCTCTGCACCTCACAACATACAGTAGTGGACAAAATATTGGCACCATTGCACTTGTCAAATAACTTACAATTTTCCCTAAACAAATTAACAACAGCAATTGGTCTCCACAATTCACTGTTAATATTCAGCACCTTTGTCTTTATTCTGAATTTAATACTATATATCTTTTTAAATTAGAAAATGAAGAGAAATGGCATTGACAAAATTATTAACACCTTAGACTTAATATTTGGTAGCACAGCCTTTGGTCAAAACAACTGCAATCAACCTGCTTCCTAATGCCATGGATGCCACCCTGCACGTCTCTACAGGCAGTTTGGTCCACTCTTCTTCTCCAGGTCTCCCAGGTATGAAGTGTGCCTTCTCCTTACTGTTGTTCTCAGATCTCTCCACAGGTGTTCTATGGGAATGAGATCTGGCCTCATTCCTGGACACTCCAGAACAGGCAAGCATCTTGAAGTGAGTCTGGGGTCATTGTCCTGCTGGAAGACCCATGACCCTCAATGAAGTCCCAGTTTTCTGACACCGGTTTCAACACTGCGCTCCAAAATGTAACACAGCAAATCCAAAATATCACTGAACCTCCTCTTCCTTGTTTTAAGGTGTTCTTTTCTTTGAAAACTTCATTTTGCTTTCTGTAAACAGAGGAATGATGTACCAAAAAGCTCTAATTTGGTCTCATCTGTCCATAGGATTTTCTCCCAGAAGGATTTTGGCTTGTTCGGATGTGTTTTGGCAAACTCCAGTCAGGTCTTTTTAGGTCTCTCTCTCAGCAGTGGGGCCCTCCTAGGCCTCTTTCCATATAACCTCCTTTCACTGAATTGGCGATGCAGGGAGCGAGATGAAACGATCGTACCTTGTGTCTGAAGATCAGCTTGAATCTGTTTAGCATTTGATCAAAGCGCTTTCTCCACCAAACAATCCTGCATTGCAATCCTCGATCAAACTTTCTCTTGCGGCCACATCCAGGGAAGTTGGCTACAGTGCCATGAGACTTAAACTTCCTAATAACATTACGTATGATGGAAACGGGAGCATCAAGGTCTCTGGAGATTGGAGATTGATTAGGAGGCTTGAGAGTGTCCATGCTTGGCCACAATGTTCTCTAACAATTCTCTGGATTTCTTTTTCTCCACACCGATTGCAATACACACAGCAACACATAAAAGGAGAATGAGTCCTTTTCTCTATTCAAGTGCGATCAATGAGTGATTTTTATAATGCAGACACCTGCTACTCACCACAGGTGAGTTCAGTTCCAAAGTGAAGGCGAATCATTTGGTTGAAATTTACCTCTAAAAATGCCAATCATTTTGTCTGGCTCATTTGATAAATTTGTTGGTGGAAAAAGTTATGACTAAGTAAAGCTTTCTGTGTTTTATTCTGAATCAAGCCAAAGAAATACATATGTGGATACCAAATATTTTATAATTTCAACAATTTTCTGGAAGAGATGGTGCATTATAAGAACAAACTGCAAGAGCGCCAATATTTTTTGGCCACAACTATGTGAATAAGACCACGTCTGTTTCACAGTCGTTACAAACAGCCATTTTGCAACTTTAATCCCTCTTTCGGACATGGAACAGAAGCTTAGATCATAGCGCACACTTAGAATTGTTGCGTTTTCAGATAAAGGGATATATCTACTAAACTGCAGGATTGAAAAAGTGGAGATGTTGCCTATAGCAACCAATCAGATTCTAGCTGTCCTTTTGTAGAATATACTAAATAAATGATAGCTAGATTCTGATTGGTTGGTATAGGCAACATCTCCACTTTTTCAAACCCACAATTTAATAAATAAACCCCATAAACAGATGTCACTGCTGCTAATTTGGTCATTAGACTGTGACCTCAAAAGGTCAATCAAGAAGAAACCATCCAAACACGGATGACCATCCACTCAGTGCGCTTCTGTATGTTAATCTTCTATGCCAGACACCTACCTCTTTTCCAGTTGGTAGGCAGTCCTCAAAAACATCTCCTACTATGTGAGCCAAGACTTTCATGTATATTCTATTACATTGAACAGTAATATAGATAAATACCATAATATAGATTGTGCCACTAGCTTTTATATTTAGACAGAATCTACAGATATTTCAATTTTCTTGGCAGAAAAGTCATATAGCCTTAAATTATAGACTGTTATAGGGAAAACCTTCCTTTTCATATATGTGTATATTTTGAGAAACTATAAATTATCCTAAAAATATATGATGCATTGCACCAAAAATTCAAACCACTGCAAAGCAGTACTGATTTGGCCAAGGGCACCAAAGTAAGTAATTGAATATGGTCAATCCAAAGTATGGCGAGCTTTGGAAGTGTCTAGATACTTATGCAGAGAGCTAAAACATTAAAATGTAACAAACATTAAAGAAAAGAATCACAGTCAACAAGCTTCACCTAAAAATGCAATTGAAGAAACAACTGCTTAGGAATTATATTAATTTTTAGTTTCGTACTGGAAGCCTGTTCTGGTAAGTTTTACCATGTCCTGTTTAATTAGCACAGCTTGTAATAAGGCTGCAATTTAGCTTTTAATGAGAAATTATGTAAATTCATATTAAGTACAGTGTGTTCATGGCTCAAAAGACAATAGAATAATACGTATAAAAAACACAAAACGCAACTACAGCACAAGTTTGAAAGGAAGAATTGGTGTAAGTGCAACTATGTCATTCTTAAAAATATCTAAAATAAGTGACAATAAATGAAGCGGTAGTGTTCTCCTGCCTCTATCTGTCTATTGCTGAGCCAGACAAATTAATGTGCCATTTCCTGACAATCAGCAAAGAAGGGAAACAAGCAGAGCCAGGATTCCTGATGCATTTCTTCACTTCTTTGAACATGAGCCATTCTGCACACCCACCAAAGATTAGCAAATACCATTCACTTATCAAGGTCTAATTGAAATGCCCTTCTGATAGGTTGTCTGCTGCCTGGGACAAGTACAGACAGAAGGGCATTTTAATGCAAGAGGAATACTATGCTTAATACGCTCATTGCTGGAGGGTGGCAGTAGACTGCAGCAAACACACTTAATTCCCTAACATTACCACTTAAGATTGTAATCTCTCAAGGGATTGTCCTTTATGTTTTATTCAATTAGTAGAGCAAGGATAAAGCATACTTATGAGCAGGGATCATGTGTATGACAGGTCTGCACATTTGCCTTAGCAATTATGAAGGACAATTGCAGCTAGAATAATCCTTCATGTAGGTACAAAAAGTAGCAAACACGAATCGAAAGTTACACATTTTCTTGGCTTAATAGAACTTGGAGAATTTAAAAATTGCAATAAAACTTATTTAACTGACCTCATTGAAATAATTTTTCCATGTTTATTGATCTGTGAACCAACAGAGAAATTGTTGAGTGTTATGTTCAGCCAACCACACGTTGCATATTTGCGGGAGCTTAAGGCCGCTGATATTTCAAAGTCCTAGTGCCGGTAGCTTCTATGGGATTTTGAAACTGAAATGTGTAGACAGTCTAAAGCAGTAATAACCAAGGGAAATCCAACATAACACTCGTCTGCAAACCGCTCTTCCATTTGGGCCAACTTTTGTGGAGGACACAGTTTATCAGCGAACCCCATTAGCACAAAGGAAAGAGTCCAAATTACAGGCCTACCATTTTTAAGTCGTTTTAAGAACTACACAGTTTGTTAAAAGTGGAATTAGCATACTTCAACTTGATTTAATACACAGTTATTACATTAAAACACTAAAAACATTCACAGATTACTATAATATATGCATAATTCCGCAAACCTTCACAGAGCTAGAGACTTCCACGCTATAAGCATTTGCTAAATCGTTGCAAACAATTGTTTTACATTAAGAGCCATATTAGAGTCGGGAAAAGCTGGCTGCAACATCTTTGAATGGGATTATTGGACAGGAAGTTGTTGTGCGCAGGTAAATATCTCCCTCCACAATCATGATCATGTCAAATATCTTCAGTTCTGCTAACCTCCTAAACTTTACATATATATGTAAGTGTGTGTGTGTGTGTTTGTGTATGTGATAAATACGTATTCTAAACTCACTCTGTAAAGGGTCTGGACACAAAGTTCTTTAAATGTACAGCTTAGGAAACATCCAATGCATGACACATTATCTTAGAACATGATGGGGCAGATAACATCTGATGCCATATGAATCGTGTATAACTCAATTGTATGAGGCAACCTGGCAGTTACAGGAAATAAAAAGAATAGTCCTCAAAACTCATGAGTTTCATACAGTTGTCTGTTAACCAAGCTACTGTCACACACCCTGTATCACAGGAGGTTTATTTATTTTTAAATCTACCATTATACTTTCAGCTTCTAATTGGAGAAATAACCACTTTCTCCTTACTTTGGAAACAGAGAACATTAAGTTGCGAGTATTACAAACTTTTTTTGAATAAGCACTGTGGCTTTTTGTTAAATAAAATATATCATTATAGTTTTATATTTATGATATGGTAATATAATGTAAGTGAGCTATATCAGTTGTAAGATAAATATGGTATTGTGTCAGAAGGCACCTTAACACTTGGTGGTGGCAGCATAATGTATAGTTTATGGGCTGTTTGGGAATGTGCTTTAGATGAAAGGGTAATCTAAACCACCACAATTATCTCCTGCAGTCACATATGAAGAAGTATGTGACAGACAACAATCATTTGATACATAAAATAGTTTCATACAATGTTCCTCTTGCAGCATGGGTACATGTGCATATATATTTGTGAAGGTAAGAAGACATTTACAAATTGGATAATTGAACTAGGATTTGAAAACCTTTTGAACATCCAAAGCACACAGACTGACATGTTCATTGGTCTTCCTTAAAAGTGATATCCATTGGTTCACTAGTAATATATAATAAAGACAAATACTGCAGGAACATGCAGTTGATATTTTCTCAAAGGCTCTTATATTGTGTCTCTAAAAATATGTTGACTATACAAATGAGAACATGGACTATAAAAAGGAGTGAGCTGTTTAAGATGCCTCAACAAATGTTACAAAAATAGAATAAATTATTGTATACAGAGTTCTGTACTTACGTCTTAACAGAACAGTTCAGGGCAGCTGATGCTGGCCAATATTTTACCCACAATGCATCCTTCCTGCTCTAATCTCCAGTCTGTTTTTAGAAGGCACCAATTCTCACAACTTGATGATTTGCCCAAATGAAGCAGACTAGCAAAGCAATATTGGACACAACTCCAATAAATACTAAGCAAAAAGCATGTTGTGTTGTACTCTTAAATTTACAGCATTGGTATGACAAAGAAGCACTGCTATGGATATCTGGACCACGGACATAGAGACTAATGTCATCAGATGCCAAACCAGCTTCGTTTAAGCAAGCTGAGTCACAAAAACATCCAGACAAGATCCGTCTGAAATGGGTTTTAATGTGAGAAAAGTAAACTAACTTCAGTTTTAAAATATGATCAATAATATATACTATTTAATAATATTCTTTCATGTACTACACTCAAATATCTGCCCTTGTTCATGCAGCTACCATACTGCCCCAGCTAAACTCTACATAAGGCTGGATGAAGTTGGGAAGACAGAATGCTCCAATAGAACTATAATCATGGATCTGTTTGTATGCTATTGTGTTTATCCTAAGGATATTTTACTAAAACAGTTTTTGAATGTTGGGATATTTACAAAACAAATTGCATCTTGCTACCTTGTCTGGGGGTACATAACGTTTCAATACCAGCAAACAAAAAGCAAATAATATCACAGCTTATAATATGAAATGCATTCAATTCTGGTACTTTGAACAAGCATTTTCCAGTGCAACATTTGGCATATTGGATGAAGTGGTTCATACAAAGCATTAACTTCACAATATCGCACCCATGGTAGATTTACTGAATTGAGAAAGAATCGTGGCAACTAACGCCCCTGAATGACCTTCTTTCTTCTGTTGTGCCAGTAACTGAATTCTCTCTTAACGTAAAACAGTTTAAGGTCAGACTGGCTAATTGCCATGCTGATATTAAGCACGTAGCCCATTAAAGCAAAAATGTGGACTAAAGAAAGCACCTTTTTTGGGCACATTAAAAGAGCAGACTGTTCCAGATATTTATATGTCACTTCCTAAGTTTCCTTCACACTTATTTTTCTTCACCTACAAAAGATATTAAAAGTGATTCCCACGCAAAACAACTAAAAACGCTACTTTATGTTGAGCAGTAAAAACAGATCGTTACCATGTTTATTCATAAGTAAACCTGATTATTTTCCTTAGTTACATTTCAAATGTTATGGGATTCTGTAAATTCAAGCAAAAACAAATCACAAAAACCTTGTGAGTTTAAGGGCAATGCAACATCAGAATTTTTTTCAGCCGACCAAAACTCATCAGGCATTAATGACCCACTGGAGGTGACAAACAAACAAGTGCTATATTGAGAAGAGCGCGTTTTAAGTACTGAAAAACAGTTAAATCTTATCAATCATCTGAGTTCTAGGAACTGCTGTTTGGAAACTAGACTACCAATGCCTGCACCAGTGGTAGGCAGAAGAGTACTTCTTTCTGGTCCTCTTCTTAGAGAGTCTGCCAACACAGACTCATTTAATGAAATAGCACTTTGCAGCAAGTTACTCAGCGAGTGGGTGGTGACTAGCCCAAAGCATGGTTTCATTTATTATATGGGCAAGAAATATCATGGCTCCACCGGTCTACCTATATGGTAGACATACATTTTTGGGCCAAAGCCAATACTCATGCCAATCAGCAGGAATTGGTGATATCACTGTGGAATAAGGCACAGTAGTTCCTAGAGAATGGATAGTTTGCATTCTCTTGTATATTCATTTAGCCCACAAATATCTGGCTGTGAAAATTAGATGTTAAAAATTACTTACACTTATGGTGAGACTATCTCAATTAAATGTCCATAGTCAAAAGCCCTCGGTGCAGAGGAAACACTATCCTGTTTGCTTATCCATTACAAAACAGGTATTTTTCAATGTAGATGTGTGTGTTAGTTTGGCCATAGACACAACATTGTTTTCACCTCTTAGAATGAGCTGGCTTTACGTACGATTAAACACATTTTTCAAATCAGACTAAAGCTGGGTACACACTACAGGGTTTTTGTCCAATAATCAGCTCAACCAGCCGACATATGACCGACTGCTCGTTCGAAAGTCGGGTCAGTGTGTTTAGTGACATGATGGTTGAAAGTCTGACCAAATAGATGACTATCGCCTCATTTGGTTGGTCGTACCGTTCAATTTTTTCCGTTCAATCACCTAACGATCATGTAGTGTGTATGCATTCATGCTGACGATCTCCATAGAGTTTACAGAGTCGGCTCTTTTCAGCCGATGTTAGCACTGAATGTCAGAGTGAATAAATGTAGAGAATGCTGTAGAAGGAATTATTCATTTGTATTCGGAGACAGAATATTTAGTTTCAGAGTCACAGAAGCTAACAAAATTCGTTAGGACATGTGGATAGCTATAACAAGGTGGTTTTAATCAGTGTGACAATGTGATATTAGTGAATGAATGAATATTGTGCTGTCATTCTCCAGACTAGAGAACCAGACAAGGACCAGATGAAGAGCACAGATCTGAAGGTAAATCATGTCAGTGTGTACGCATGAATCATCAGACTGATCGGACCTTCAGTCGTAGGTACAATTGTTTGAGATAGCACGTCGGTCTGAACAATTCTTCAGTGTGTACCCAGCTTAAGAATGAACAACTAACAATGACCTCATACATTATAACTTTTACTGCATGATTAAAATACCTGCTTTATAGAACTTCAATTTGACCACTGGTAGTATTGATTTGATTCAGATATCTAATCTATTATTCTTACAATTTGATTAACAATGATCGGCACTGCAGTTTGTATTTTACTGTGTATGGACAGCTTTAGATTCTGGCACGCCATAAGGTGCTAAAACATTTTTATTTCTTACTGGCCATAAAGTAAAATAGAACATTGTGCTTTCAAGTCAAGATAAACATAATAAAACAGGTAAATGAGTTTATAATGTGATCTAACATGAAAATAATCAGGGACTGTTTTTCATAATATAAGTGTCTAAACTGGTTCAGATTCTGTGCAATTGAAGGTGAAAGTATTTCAAAGCCGGTTCTATATATACTTCAAGCAATTTGTTACTCTGAAAAACCATCTGTTTCTCGGTATAACAATCCTCAGAGGGCAAATTACAGCTAGTGTTCAACATAAAACATCAATTTAAACCATCAGCTATTCATAATTTCAATTCTTTATTGGAATCCAAGGACATAAATGTCAGAGTACCCTGCAATAATTCTTTTATTAACCGTGCTACTCATCTGCACATTAAATAAAAAGAGTAGATGACCAGTAAATAGCACTAACCTTTTACCGACAGCTGACCTACAAGACAAAGTATTTACACAGAAAACGAACACAAAATAGTAGATGTCGACAATCACATAAACTGAATTACATGGCTAAATGCTTTCATGTATCAACCAATAGCTTTGCAGAAACTAGTACTGTTCAACTGACCATTATTTCAATAACTGTATAGCAAACCAAACTACTGTAATAGCATACTGGTAAGTTTGTGAACTTCTGCAAAATATAGTAATAATATAGACTCTTTTATCCAGAATACTGGGGACTATATTTAGCAAGGGTAAATGCAAAAGTTCACAAACTGATATTTTTAAATGTTAGAGAGTAAACCCATAGGAAGGTCGCCATGAAGTAGTATTAAATTGTCAACCAACGTCATACTTTTTTCAAATAATTAACTTGCACAGCAATGTTGTTGCATTTCTATACTTTATGGTTTTCACACTAAGGGGGGAAAATTAATTCAGGTCCCGTAGGGGCCTCATGCAATGTGCTGCTGCGCACACTACCGGGTACTACAGTACCTGAAACATTGTTGTTGTTTTTTTTGTTTGCACAGATATGAGATAAGAGGAACAATCAATCAGAGATGTTGCAAGTACTGAACATCCCAAAGCCAAACCACACCCAAAGGGGGGGGAGAAATCTCTTTAGCGTCAAATGTGAGACTGAAGACAATGTTCTTGTTACACAAACTACAGCAAAACACTCATGTGTGCATATAGCATTATACAATATAATTATATGGGAGTTTATACAGAAAACTGGGATTTGGATTCATTACTCCAGCCATTTACATATTTAAATGTCATTAAAAAGGACTCGCACTACTAAATGCATCATTCCATGTCTTTTCACCCTCTGCAGGCTTTTTTGCCATCCTTGACAACCATCTATCTACATGGCTAATTGTCTGGATGGGGTAACCAATCACAATTTAGTAAGGAAAGGTGTCAAACCAACACTTGAACCAGTTAAGCTGGAACACAACGAAGACTGCTGGTGATAGAAAATATGAATGATATAATACGGTATTTTAAACTACATAGTTTGTATTATTATTTGGAAAATAGGGTTGTAGTTGCTTGGGCAAAATGACACTGACTGCGAGTATCCTATCCAAGTAGATTGTAGTACATAAACATATGAATCTTGGGAGAAAAATGTGTGCACATCACTAACATACAATATTTAGGAGCATATTCAATTGTCCGTGTTACATGCAAAAGTAACGCGGCATTGAGTATTGCCGGTATTACGGTAATTCTAAGCCGGATCAGGGAGCTGCGAGCTGAAAGCTGGCTTTAAAGGTATCGTAATAACGGTAATTACACGCACTATTACCGCGTTACTTTCGCGAGTAACGCGGACAATTGAATATGCCCCTTAGGCTGTGATATTGCAGGCGATATCAGTCATCTGGGTTAAGATTATATCAGCCACAAAGTTCTGTAACTGTGTTCCTGCACAGAAATACCGTAATTATGGTATAGCGCACCTCTGCAGGCACAAATGAGTGCGGATTATTAACAGAAACATCCTGCATAGTAGAATCGTGCACAGTTCCTACGGAACCTAACGGCTAATTGAATCTATCCCTTGGTCCAATATTACATGTATCGGTTGAAAACAATCGCAATCCCTAATAATTCTCTAACAATCGAGAGGATCATTACGGACATGGCGAAAAAAATGTGGTTGGAGGATGACCACCGACACCACCAATCCCCTGGCCTGGGTGTGCAGTCATCTTCTGACCGCACTAACTTGCTAGAAGGACTCAATTTTCCAATTCGGCAAGTGGCTAAGTGGGACCTCCCTGTCTTTGGCCAGCTTAGCACTGAGCTGAGATAATATGACCTTCAATACAACATTAAGGGGTTAAATATTATTGCCCACATTTCCCCCATTAATTATCATTGCTTATTGTTACGATAAAGGATAATATACTGCAGCCATTTATTAAAAAATCATCCCGGGACAGCACATCCGATAGGAGGCTGTACCTGCATGATGTTACTATACTAACCGCGTGATCTGACCTAGAGTCTACCGAGCATGCACGACATACGGGCGCAGAGCCATTTTCTGGATTTAATGGAGGGAGAGCACGAAGCCTGCAGGAGAGGGATCCAAAGATCCTCCTCCTACGATGCTCTCCCCATAGGGCAAAACAGCTAATGCCATCTTCAGGTGGCACTAGTCATCGGAAGTCAAGCTCTGAAAAGCTTGATAAATGTGTGCGGTACTTTGCCTAATGCGGAAGATCTCTCTGATGTGTCCTGCGTTAGGCTTTGAACATACTTGAACAAAAAGGCCCAAAACCTGCAGAAAAAAACAGTTTCCGCATGGTTTAAGGCTTGATAAATAGGCCTTTAAATTTGTTATACTTTTGTGATTTTATGTATTGCAAACTACGGAATGGTCTAATGTATTTTCCTGTTTTGCTACTATAATGCCTGTCTCTAACATTCTCATTGACAACAGCAAAATAAAAAATAAAAAATATATCAAAAAAGTATTTTCATGGGTCATAGAACATTTGCATGTGATTAAATGCCATAAAATAAAGGAAAATTGCAAAAATGTGAGTGTTCAGCTTTATCCATAGCTGTCGGTGATATTTAACAGTCTGAAATTCATTAAGAATTTAAATAGTCATCTAATTCCATGCTAATATATTTAATCAGCACATCCATTTTCCGTGGTAAGTGCATACGCAACACTTTTGTAACGAGGATATGGGCATGCAATTGAAAGGAAGAACATTTTAAACTCTCTCTTATCTCCGTTCCCTTTCATAAACTAATATGCATGAGGGGCCTCTAAACAGAATGTTATCGGCACTGCGATTACAACAAAAATTGTCTCTTGTTCAATAATCATTCCAAATTTAGAATGATAAGCTCTAGGCTCTAATTGGACTACATGTAACAAGAAGGATAAAACATTAATTTGTATGCAATCAAAACAATGATAAAGAGAGAACATTCACCTTCAAATTACTCCAATCTGCAAAAATACAGCACTCTAGTTCACAGTAGGGCTGGAATTGAATGTATTTATACAGAATATTGAGTAAATCACTATGTACTGTGCAATGTTTGAAATTGCTAGCAAACATACTTATGTGAGAACATTCACAAATGTATACAAGTTCGCTAGAAAATATAATAAATAAATATAAATATATATATATATAAATATATATATATATAAATATATATATATATATATATATATATATATATATATATATATATATATATATATATATATATATATTATAAAATTTATATATTTTTTTTTTATTTTATTAAAAGAAAATGTCCCACCACAAATTATACTAAATACGTGCAGCATTTGATGAGCTAATATAACTTACTGGTTATATACTATATTATGGTTATATACTTCAGACATATTCTGCTGCATTCTATTCAAAAACAATCATTTACTGTAGTAGTGCAGAATATAATCTGTACAACAAAGGCACAGGGGATATGTAATAAACATTTTGGCACAAATTGTATATATGTTGGAATCTACCTAGGAACATTTCACAGGCATAACATGGTAAAGTAATAAGAAAATTATTGAATCTCTATTCTGCTGCAATATGAAAGTATTTGACAGTCAGTCAACAACATCCAAAAAGTATTGAAGGAACTAATTATAACAAAGTATCAATGTGCCAATTGTTCATGGACACTGAAAGAGGGTTCTACCAATGAAATGTACTGCATATCTGGTGCTACCAATGAAATGTACTGCATATCTGGTGCTACCAATGAAATGTACTGCATATCTGGTGCTACCAATGAAATGTACTGCATATCTGGTGCTACCAATGAAATGTACTGCATATCTGGTGCTACCAATGAAATGTACTGCATATCTGGTGCTACCAATGAAATGTACTGCATATCTGGAAATCAAGGTACACCCCCATTCCCAAAAACAATTTCTAGAACCCTACTTTTAAAAACTTCAGTCTGCTCTACAAGCTCAATAATATATGACAAGAAACTGAAGCTAGAAAGTCTAGCACAGCTTATTCTGTTTTATAAAATAAGAGTTTCCGAAGCTACAATGGTATTATTGTTGTCTTATTAATACGGTTGGAAGTCCTTTCATGTTATTGGTGTGTGCTTGCCTCAGAGACCAGTTAAATCCATTGGTGGGATTCAGCTGGTTCTCACGAACAGATACTTAATTTTAGGCTCAGTTCAGGAAAAAAGGTGACTACAGGCTGAGTCCACCCTCTTCGTTGGTGGGGGGGGGAGCAGGCCCTTTAAAAAAAATACTTACCTGTCCGTGGCATCGGCACTCTTCCTCCCTGCTCCGACGGCACTGAATGACGGGTGTGGCGTCATCACGCCTGACGTTCAGCGAGGAGCGGCGCAGAGAGGAGTCGGCGGCAAGCAAGAAGACAGAAGACAAGAGAAGAAAGAAGCCGACAGAAAAGGTAAGTGAAGGAACGGAAGCAAGGGGGAGCAAAGGCAGCTTGGCAATGTGTGAAGGGTGAGCAAAGGCAGCTTGGCAGTGTGTGAAGGGGGAGCAAAGGCAGCGTGTGAAGAGGTAGCAAAGGCAGCATGGCAGAGTGTGATGAAGAGGGGCATTACTGTGGCATAATTTGAAATGGGGGCTATACTGTGTGGCATAAAATGACTTATTACTATTATCTCGATATTAGCAGCATAAAATATTTCTTATTTTATACACACACGCACACCTGGGTTTGACTAGATAACTGCCTCTTGATATTGATATCTTTTTGTATACTTAAAACGGTCATTAGGGCAGAGAACCGGTTGTTAATTTACTTGAATTCCACCACTGGTTAAATCTACTGGATAGCCAAAACATTACTTTAAAATGGCACTGTAGGGTTTCATGTTGTGAAACATATCTGTTCTATAAAAACACATTCATACTTGTGGCTATAATCCTATATAACATACAATATCAAGCAATAGAAGTTAATTGAGATGTGTTTCTGTTGTCAGAAACATCCTAGAACACACTAGACGAATGGAGTATTAAATGTAAGCTGTTAAATAGCTTAACCAATATACTATATCAATGGTCTGCTTGCTAGACATAAAGCATCAGTGTCAGGATTGAGAGCCTTCCACTGGTTGTCTCCTGCACAGAATGTGTGTGTCTGTAAAGGGTGTAAGCTGAAGCTAATTAGATCAGCTAGTGTATTACTTATATGGCTTCTAGAAGAATTATTTATTCATTTTTGCAGGGTTTTTTCCTAAACACACACAACCCTTACTGCTGCTAAAAATGCAAAATGTGAAAAATAAGCACAAACGCGCTGACGATTTTATAAGCTATTTAAAACTTTCCCATCTTTCCACGTATCGGATTGTAATTACTGAGAGCTGAACGGTCTGGGATAAGCACAAGTACACAGGAACTCAACACATTATTGTTCATTTGTTAATTTAATTTGTTAGCTATTTCTAAAATCTTATTCGACAGTCATGACCTAAAGGTAATGTAAAGAATCTGAGTTTTAACTAATCTGCAAAATCAGGGTCAACAGCATTAGTTGAGCACATCTTAATTCAAAACAAATCAGCCATCCATGTTGTTTAAATGCTGCTTGAAGTGCACCTGTCACTTACATACTGTGTAGGCAGCCATCTTGTGGGTTGAACCAATATTTATGAAAATGGAGCCTATGGATTCACTTGGAAACATTGGAATCAGAGGCACTTTATGACCATTATTCAGGAGACCCTACTTTCAAATGAAGTCATAAGCTGTACTTTCATGAATATTAGTTTAGAACACAAAATGGCTGCTTCCAGAGGTGGCTCAGTGGAAGTCAGACCGCCCCCTGGCATTACATGGACAGGGGGGAAACACACAATGTCACAGAGTACAACGGCGAATGTAAAAGTGAGAACATGGCCTAGACTGATTCATGTGTAGGAGAAGTGAATTAACCTGGAGAAGTGAATTAACCTGGACCGGATAAACGGTCCAGAGGCTGGATTACCCCGTACCAACAGGCATGTATTAAACAGTATATAAAAGACAGCATCCCACATGTAAAGTGTGTGCGTGTTCATCCACTACCTTTAAGTGGATGGGTGTATTATAGGTTTTAGGAGATATTGATGAGCAATAAACACATTACTATTCTTAAAGATCCTGCTCTCTTTCTGTAAAATGCCTGTCCGATGAAACCCTGTGACCTACAAATAAGAACTACCTCCCTGATCTGTACCGACTGCCCTGTACTGAACCCAACGCCCGAGCCAAAGCTCTGTCAGTAAGCCAGCCATCCATGTCCAAAGAAAGCATTCAGGTGAATCGAGTCGCTCTCACCAGAAAAGAGGTGCTGCAGCAGCTACACACACTGTCCAGAAGAAAGCAGTTTGTGGAGCCAATGCAGTAACAGTTGTTCTCATACACCTGGGGGCAGTGGGGTACACACAACAGTCAGCGAATGTCTGGTGGGAATGTAGCACTAGTAGCAGTGGTCAGTAACAGCAGGCTACTGAGGGTAAGAGGAACCCCAAGATACATCTGTAAAACAGACCCTACAACAGGGTGGCAGAGCTCATTCTGTCACAAGCAGACTACTTGGGATCTATAAACATATACTGTACAGATTAAACTCTGCCATCAGAGGTTGTCCCCCACAGGAAGTAACAAGGGTTAAGAACAGTCGGTCTTCATTTTATTTCTTGTAAATATCCGCTGTTCATTGAACATTCTGCTTAAAAATAAAATAAAAAACCCACTGCCTCTTTTTTTGTGCTGTATACTTACTGCAAGTCGTGACCAATGCTCAATTCCCATGATGTCATAATGCTTGGAGCCAGGAGATTAGCTAACACACCATGCAATTGGCAGCACTAGAAAAGGCCCAGTCATCCCTCCACAGTCATCTAGACGACTAGGACTTTGGGACTAATTTTACTGCAACTAATCCTCACCCTTCAATTAAGCAAGTCTACAAAGAGTTTCAACGTGAATATAAATTATTTTTAAAAGCTTCTTGATCTTGTTTCTTTCAACTTAGCATCACATTGTGACTGTAATAAACAAAAGCAGAAAAACAACAATGTTGGCGTAAACTAAGCTCATTGTACAGCTGTGGATGCCTGTAACAAATTTCTGACCAAGGAAATACAGTGCTATGGAGAATACCGTTCAATAAAATGCAAAACACATGAATCAAACATAAAGAAGGCGTCTATGAAGACTTACGTAAACTCTGTGTTTCTCATTGCTATTCCACAGATTTTCAGGGTGTCCTAGTTATAGGAGGTGTTAAGTAATATCTGGCAACTTAATACCACCCAACCTAGAACGTTTGAGTGTGTTAACATCATTGTTATGTGTTTTGAATAAATAACTTGGGATATAAACCAAAATAAAAATGACCGGTCGTTAAAGTTTAATTTTAAACATTTTTGGCTTTTTCTTTACTGCAGTTCTGTTCTGGAGTCATTTATGTTAATTAGGCAGCTATTTGGCTTTCAGAAGTCTGGAAACATAACAGTTTGTGTATTGTGTTTCTGGCCCATTGAGCCACACATGTACTATCTAGGTCTGCAGCATAATAGCTGAGGTCACCTTACTCTCATAGAAAAGAGTCAGCAGGGTCTCCTCCTCCATCCCAACTTACGTAAGACTTTATGGACCAGGCGCTCACACCACTAAGAAGGTATTTACCCATTAGGTTAATTTGTTTTTTGATTTATCATCACCATTTATTTATATAGTGTCACTGATTCCGCAGAACTCACTCACATCAGTCCCTGCCCCATTGGAGAATACAATCTAAATTCCCTAACACACAGACACAGAGACTAGGGTCAATTTTGATAGCAGCCAATTAACCTACCAGTATGTTTTTGGAGTGTGGGAGAAAACCGTAGCACCCGGAGGAAACCCACACAAACATGGGGAGAATATACAAACTCTGCACAGAAAAGACCATGGTCGGGAATTGAACTCATGACCCCAGGGCTGTGAGGCACTTAGCCACCGTGCTGCCCCATGGCTAAATTTATGTAACCTGACTAGTACTTACAATAAAAACAAAGTAAAACTAAGTAATACTGTTAACTAGTGTGATGCATACTTAAGGACATAACATAATAATTCTACACAAAAACAAAAAAAGATTCACTTTTTGGCTAAAAACGAAAAGGAAAAAAAAAAAAAAAAAAAAAAAAAAAAAGATTTTTAGTAGCCAAGCTGATACTTAATAGCTAAAGGAGTTAGGCCAAAAAGGAGGAACAATATGTAAGGAAGGAGAGGCTGGGCAGCGAGACCAAAAGGGACTCTGTTCCTCTGGAAGTTAGTGTCAGTGCAAGACATAAACAGCAATTTTAAGCTTTCAAGGTCACTTTTCACAAGAAACTTTGCGCGCATAAGCTTAACCATTTATAGTGGATGATTCAATTAAACGTCCTGTATTTTTGGGGAATAGACCAGCCTCAATTTTATTATCCTAACATTCATGTACGTTTAGGTATGAACAAGACTTTGATAGTGAAGGTTTTATAAAATATTATTACACTGACATTTATGTATTTCCAAAACAACATATTGACCACCTATATAGCATGCTTACTTTTGTACATGATTCTTTGCTGGTCCTTGGCCGTGAATGAGATTTTATAAGACCATCTCAGACACACACACACATATATATTGAGCAACTAATAAAAATAAAAATTAAATATCAGTTTGCAGGTTGTATCATGTTGAATAAAAAATGTGCATGTAATTGAATTACTAAATTGTGCCTATAAAATGTAATAAAAAAAAAAGTGTCACCTCCCAAAAATTCAAGCCAGGGCAGATCGATGGGAGGTGGAACGTTCCCCAAGAAAATGTTATTGCCAGCACAGGAATGTACCACGCCTTGTTCAATAATCATTAGGGATGGAATGAAAGATTACGCCATAGTCTGAGGGAAATATTAAACTCACATTTTTCAATTAAGGAATTGAAACGCCTTACACATGATCAAAACAAAACGATGTTTGAGTGTTAGCAGTTTGGAAAACCAAACAAGTCTCCTTGAAACAGGAAATGACTGAATGTAACCACGTGCAGGACCAGACTATAACTATGAGTCAATGAACTTTTTCTTCCCCCATAAACAAATTCAGTGCAAGGATACATGATACAGAAACCAGTTGAGTGAACCCCACAAAAAGAAAAATGGCTGACGATGTGGGGGTGACGGACCAGACCAAAGGGTGGGAGTAGGGTGACTGAATAGACAGAGGAGGAAGGGGGAAGTGTGACAGAACAGACCGAAGGGGGTGGGGGGGGGGGGTGGAGTGTGACAGAACAGACCGAAGGGGGGAGTGTCATGGTAATGGCTGAAGGGGGATTTAAAACATAAAACAGCTTTAGAGGGGGCATGATCTCTGTATTGTGTGGTTGTTACAAGGTTGCTTTCTGGGGTCTCCGTTCACTAAAATACTAAATACTTGTTAGGGGAGCTGGCAGATGTTTGTATTTGATTATAGCTCTTTGACCACAAATGTTCATATATTTTACTAGCTACATATGCTGGATGTCCGTGAAACAGCAGGCTCATACGTATGTACGACTACACGCCGCAATTGAAGGAGATTACAGCTTTCCTGCCCTTTTACACATAACATGGATAAGACATGGTCACAATCTTCTCCTGCTGAGAGTAAAGTGGGGACAATGGGGCATGACACAGCCCAGTGGTGACTCAGACGATAGACTGGAGAGCAGTGGAGACGAGTGTCCCTGACCCTCAGAGGAGAGACACCAGCAGTCATGCGCCAATTCGGGGCAGTGGAACAAAGCAAAGTAGACACGTTCTATGCATAACAACTCTCGACCTGATGGCAGAGGTGTTTTGAACACAGAAGGCCGAAAAGGTGATGTGGTGTCCATTCAAACACTTTCCAAAAAAAAGTGATGGCTCCAGGGCGAATAAAAATAAAATAAATAAAGCAATACTGTGAGGAGCCCCTCTCAAAAATAACATGACATATCGCACATGTTCACCATAATGAGACTGAAGTTGCCTGCCCATGAAATCTCCCAAGCACTTAGAAGAAATGTGCATGCAAGTTGTACATCTTCGGAATAGAGGTAACTTTGCACACAACTCTAAGTTGATAAGGTCAGGACGTGATGTTCCAATTCCATGCAAACTACCAGACAAAGACACGGTTTCTGAAGGTTTCATGCACTGTACTGAAGAAAATAACTGTAGCGACACAAAGTCTTGTTATCTAAATGAAAATAAGCCTAAACTTGGCAAAATTAGATCCCAGTCTATGTGTGCCTTTGCTCAGTCTGTTCCACCTGACATCACTGGTGTCTGTTGAAAACTCTTGAGAGACATGAACCCAGACAATATTTTATTCACAGTCAAAAACGATAGATGCATCATGGGGCATCATCTCTTCAACCGGGTCGGGTCAGATGTCAGCAAACCCAAGATACTTCGGATCTTCATGAAGATGTAGCCCTATCGTTTTTTCGAGCTTGAGAAGAAGCTCTGCCAACACTTCACACGTATTTAAATCCAGGAAACACAAGGGAGAAAAGTTCCAAACCTGCTGACACTGCAATGCAAAAGTGCAATGGAACTTCTTGCAGAGAAGCATAAAAAATGTGGAGGGACTACTCAAAATGTCTATATGTTTGCCAGACCAGCTGCATTGTCACATGTCAGAGGCTGTGATTGCATACACCTCATTGTTTGAGTGTGGAGCTCAAAGCCCCCAAACACTGTCTTCCACAAAGCTTCAAAAGCATGTTGCTATTCTTTCAAAGGTTCTCAACCTAAATGACACAGAATTGGATCATTTCACAGATTTCCTTGGGCACAACATTAGGGTACACCCAAAGTGCTACTGCCTCCCAGAAGGTACCCTCTAACGTGCCAAGATCAGCAACCTTTTAATGGCTCTCAAGAGGCGAAGGCTGACTGAATTCAAAGGCAAGAATTTGGAAGAGATGGACATTGATCAGACGTTTGGTTTTGACTTTTAACTCGGTCATTTACATATCTGTTCCTTTTTAGAACTGGTTGAGCTACAGGCTGATGAGAGTTGGAGGATGAGCAATCCCCTGAAACAGTGAGACAAGTGGGCATGCAGAAGCGAGACTGTGTATGGACCTGGCCTCACTGGACCTATGCCCCCAGCCAAGGCTTCCAAAGGTCGGTGTATCACACTGTTTCTCTGTTTTTCACATATTCGAAATGGACAACTCTGTTTCCTTTCAGGTTGTAAAGAAGTGCAAAAAACAAACCTGCGACAGAGAGGAGATCCAAGCTGTAGATAGATTAAGTTTATTTAGACACACAGGGTGCCCGGAAAGCATGATTGCGTCGCATGTATCATGGCTGAACCATCAGTACTAAAAGATCAAAACTGGTTAGCTGTGAACTTCTACATAAAAGAGGTGTATATTATCTGAAGAGGGAAATAAAAAGGAGTTGAAACGACATGTAGTGGTTGACCATGACCAACGTGTCTGACTAGCTAAGGCTAGGTGTCAGTGTATGCAGGGGTATAGAGGTCCTCAGATGGCAAGAACACATTACACCTTACCCATCCTGCAGTCAGTATCAATGCTCAAGTGGTACCTGTGGTGACAAACGGCTCCTAAACATACCCATGTGATTGTCCTGTTGACAGGACACTAGGAAAGGGATGTCCCTATGTGTCATGTTCCAGACATGGGTCCTCACGATGCCTTAAAAACAAGTGTTTGGTTTTATTAATCTTGTACACACACACACAAACACACTCAAATATGAAGCTCATCTACAGTTACCACCAGTTGCAACAGTGAAAACTGAAGGTACCCTACACGCCACATGTAGCTTAATAAGCATTTGAACTGCTATGACAAGCCCTATTACATATTTACAAGTTTAAAGTATTCAACTTTATTACTCTTTTTCCCCCCATCATCTCCCCTTTTGCCAGTGCCATGTCTGTCTCACCAGTTCCTTCATTCACTATATAAATCTCTCAACACAACAACCCTGTGTCTAAGCTCAGAACATTTTCTCTTTGCACTTCTGTATTTACACAAGTACAATGTAAGGTTCGCCTCACAAGATATGGATTTCCCATCACTTTAAGCAATGGTGTAAAACGACAACAGAAAAAAGCCCACAGTAAGTGAACATTAAAGTGGTGGCTCTCATGTTCCCCAATACACTATGCAGGACACCCGAAAGGATTTGGTCTGCTTTCACAAACTTTACATGTTTTATTCTAGCAACAGAAAATTAGCCATTCTTATAGGTACATTCAGCTACTACAGGTCAAGGTTAACTTTTTCTAATAAAATATTTTCCATGCCTTTCATCCATCTTGTCATTTTCAGTGAGCTATTTGAGGGGGCGGCTGAGGAGCCAAAATGAGGTCCTGGGTTATGAATTACTGTGAGCAAGACACAATCGCTCTGCTAGAAGGCCCTCTTTCCCTCCTAATACATTTGCTAAACCACATATTTCTGCAACTACAGAGGTAAAAAATGAAGTCATAATTCACATTATGGTTACCAGTTAGTCATTGTCTGCCTGTGTACTCCATTACAATAACTCAATAGACGTGAGAAAACAGATCATCATTGTTTAATAAACATCACATAAAAAAGGTCTGATCCGTTTCCATATATTTCCTAAGAAACTGTAAGAAACATGGTGACCATTCAAATAATTTACTTGACATCCATAGCCTGTGACTGATACCCTCAAGTACTGTAACCGCAGCAAAACGTCTCCATATAAATCCGGACTGCTCATCAGATTCCTGTGTTTTGGAAGCATTATTTATGTGGCCTAGTGTGCAGTATGTGCAGCAAAAAGTTCTGCAGGTTGACCCAACACAGTGAGGTACAATTCCTAACTACATTATCATCCAGCATCAGCAATGATATCCAATTACATGCCGTAATTGTAATTATCACTGTAATGGGCTGTGATGGACCAGTGTTCTCCCCAGCAGCTATTTCACAGGTGCTCCACCCGTTGTTTTTACTGGTCACCCGGCTCTTGGAGCCCAACAGAGTCCTATTAGAACAGGCACTATGTGAGCACTACAGCCAGCAGTGTGTGTGTGTTAGACCAATGACCACCAGTCTGACAAGACTTGGCAGGTGTGGGCAATAACCTGCAACATTTTTCATTATTATTGAAAAGTATTACAACTGCCCCCACCCAGCTACTTAATGCCACCCGGCTAGAAAAATATTCTGAGGAGAACACTGTGGACAGAATGGCTCCATTTGCTCATAAAGGATGACGTGGCTGTACAGGTCACAGTGATTGAAAAACTAAAGAATAATCTATACCAGCAGAACACAGCTCCGTGTATATGCAAGTTCAACTCCATTAAAAGACAAACAGTTAAATGTTAAATATTCAGCAAAGCTGGGTGAAACCTGTTATTTGTTGGCATTCAGTATGTAAAAGCTTTAGAACCTGCTATACCCCCTCCCTGCAATGCTTACACGCTGCTACAATTTCAGTGACATGCAAATTCATTTTTCTTTTAAAAGGAAAAATGTGGGTTATGATTATTAAGAGGCAGCAAGCACAATGAATCAAATCCTGGCAATGAGGCTAACTTCTGAGCTGTCATTCAGGAAATTAAACACCATTATCCTGCGATTTACAAATTCTCTTGCATTTATTGCATTACGGAGGCCCCTGCACTCCATTTTTATCTTTCTCTTAAATATCTTCTCTCCCTGCTAACTGTGCTATAATTAACTTGTGAGACGCTAGTCAGTCAGCCTCGGCAAAATGCCAAGAAATCAACCCCAATTACTATATTCACTATGTCAGTAATGCTCACTTCTCAGTTTATACTAATTTGAAATGGCAGGTTCCAACTTCCCATGTCTGAATTATACAATCCCATTTTCATACAATCCTATTATACTATAATGTAACATTACAGCTTACAGAATGCGGGCTATGTAAACTTACAACTCCCAAAGAAACAAACTGTAGATAACCTTCCAAAAATAACCCCTGCTAAAACGATTGTTTAAAACAGAAAAAAAAACACAAAATCAAGAACTAAGGATTTCTTTTGGCCAAAGTTATACATATTATATACACATACATGATGTATGTATGAGTGATAAAAATAATTTGTTGCATGCTTGATTTAAAGGACTACTAAAACCGCTTCAAGTAGACCCTGTGTGACGCTCTGTAGACATAATGTATTTTGTTATATTGGGGCATGAAATTAGTTTGTTTAAGCCTTGAAAGGCATCATAACACTTTTGTGGATGCTTTCCAATAAAACATTCATGCTAGAGTATATATTTAATACTACGGTGTCCATTTACTAAATGTACTTCACATAAGTATAAAGAAACCATCATTAACAGAATTTATTGGGCCTTATGTGGATGGGTCACAACTGTATGGAATTGGAGAGTATAAATCCATGGTATGACATGATGTGAATGGTATGAGAGATGCTAAGCGGGAAGGTACCAGATATCCCCATTCCAGATCTCTATATCCACCCTGCAAAATGGTAGTATATATTGGATTTTTAGCCGAGTTTGACAGATTTCAAACCATTCCTTGTTCTAGAGTAGGAAGCTGATCAATGCAGGATGTAAAGGAATGATATAACATAGCAATGATGTATCTAAGTAATTGTTAAAACCAGTCTTCTCAAACACTAGCAGGACAACTATATTCAATCATTAGCTTAAATTATGAAAGCAACGAGTGCTGAAAACAAACGCGCCATCAGAGAAATTCTAATGAGTGAAGGATTATCTTTGTGAACTAGTATATATACGTTTTGGATTTCTAGTCTATAATGCTAAAAAAAAAGCCCTACTGAAGTCAATAAAAGCACACAGGAAAATTCCATGTAGGAATAGCTGCAATTAAAAGAAAGGGGGGCGAAACAAAACAAAAAATACGGTGAAGGGGGAGTTACTAGATTCTAACATTAGCTAAATGGAATTTTGAGTATTCAAACTATTCGAGAGAGACAATATACTGTGGCATCAAGTTGTTTACCAGCCTCTTAATTAGATCTAGACACCTTTATCACTGAGAACTTGTAAAGCAGATGCTAAACAATGTGAACAAGTGGTGCTGTCATGATGTGCTGACTGAGTGTCTACCACATTGATCCGAAGGCCAGATCAATCCCCCCATCTACACTACACAGTGCCCTAAGAACCCCCAGTTTCAGAATCGTGTCTGAAATGTTCCAAGTGCTATAGTGTGATAAAAAAGACATGAGATCAGCACATCCAGACTACATCATTTCTAAAGCCGATGTTAGAACCTAGTGTGAACTAGCTCAGCTATGACAGAGTAAATGAATGAACAACCAGCATCCCCTAGCAAAACAAACTAAAAGTTAATTTCAAAACAGTGGAAAAATCCCTTCCAAAAATGAAAACAATGACAAATATAGGAATAATATCCTGTAAATGTATCCTTATAGTTAGTAGTGAAAAATAAATATGACATTACACGTCATCTTGGAGTTCTGTGGCATAAACAAAAGCATTTAGCTTACTGAATATTTTGTTTAGGTTCTAGATTACATGTGATAGAAGTATGTCCTATACAGAGGTCAAGGAGTGTAAAATAAAAAAAACTCATTAATTGTAATGCCTGCATAGAACAGGTAATACTATACATTTTGAACCTCCCCAGTAGCGGACATACAAAATAATTTTCATAGGCATGTGTGTGGATAAACAAGACAACACTTCCTTCCCTACCCCACACATATAATCAGAAATACAAAAGCTTCCTATCAATGTAATTGAAGTCAATGACCCATTAAACTGCAATTTGCTACAGCCCACATCTACAATTAATATACAAATTCTATTACAGATACATTATCGATTATGACATTCTAGCTAATAAACGTGCAAGAAAGTTGCTCTCTCGATGAATCATGCTCGGCACTTTACTTGGCAAGTTGATGTGTTTTAATCTAGGGATATTTATCGTAGCTGTTCAGGAGAATGTGAATAGCCCAATAAAAGTGTCAGCCGGTTGAAAGCAAGAAGCAGAGAACGGGAAATGCTGAACATGGCACATACACTGCAGAGAGGCACAAAAAGGAACAATGTGAATTATCCAACAAACACACCCTGAGATAAATGAACCGAAGTCCAAAGCTGGCATCCAGGGAGTTATATAGCACCAATCATCTTACACAGCGCTAAACAATTTAAACATTTCATTGGTGGCCAACTGCTGAGGTGCCCAAATATTTTTGCAACTATACATATTCATCAAGAGAAAGAGACTGTTTTATTTTGTTTCAATAACCCCCTCGGGTCTGTAGTATCTTGACACAGATAGCAAGGTACTACAGGGGCAGCATAAGCAACAAAAAAAAAAAAACACTAAAAGCAATCAAAATTAATTACTTTATGACCGTCTGCAGTTTATCTATGTTGGCGCAGTTAGCGAAGTACTCTGAGTAAATGTGAACAGTAGGTGGTATGGCAAGCGAACGGCACTACTAACGGACTGGCTGTCAGTGACAGTCCGAGGGTCCAGGAACGGATCATTTGTAGTCCTGCATGAGTGGCACAAAGAATTATGGTGACCTCAAAACAGCATTTTCATCTCCACTTCCACCCTATGGATTTATGCACATGAGTACGTCATACCGAAGTGCAGTAGCAGCATAGCGAAAAGAAAATCGTGTACAACTTAAATTCATACATTAGTTTTTGCCTATATAATGGTATCAGACCTTGTACAAAGTACATATATCTGATACCCCTATACACAGGAGAACTACCACTTATGACATTCTTAAATAAGATTCTGTCCCTAGTCATCCAGGACATTTTCTTGGCCAGGATGTGCAGTATGGGAGTTGTAGTTCAGCAATATGTGGAGTGCTAGTCGCCAGCTATTCCTATGCTGAACACCAAGTGCCTATTGATAATAAACTTAGTGGTGTTGATGCATATTTGATCTTTATTTATTCACCAACTCGATTTCTCATCATTTCATAGGAACAGAGATTTAACAGTTTTCTATTAAGAAGCGACAGCTTTAAGAGAAAAGGGGCTGCAGACTTCTGGTAAAAATAAAAAATAAACAAAGGCCTTTGCAGCTGAGGTGTTAAATTACACAGACAAGCTGTCATGTAAGTTAATTACAGGATTAATACCTGATCGTTCTCAGAGTTGAGTAATGTCCTCTGCACATGGTGCAGGAGACATTCATCTGCATTTAGTAAAATATATAAAGCCCTACCCATAGAAGATGAGTGTGCCACATGGAATATAATCATTTATTTTTTATTTACACCATTAGCACTTTCATAACATTACCACAAGTGAAAGATACTGCTGTGGAGACTTGCAAAAAGAAAACCACTAAAAGCAAAAATGGAACATATAAAAAGGGATCGACTTAACATATTTAACATGAATAGCACCTTTGCTGGGAGACCCCCTGTACCTTGCATCATGTTATGCATCACTATTCTGTGGGTGAAATTATCTATTACATTGCTCTGCACATGCCAAGAAAAGTCAGTCTCTGAGGAAGTGCAATGTGGTGGCACAAAACGGGTCACATTAGTACAATGAGACCTGAAGACAGTCAGCTCTGAGCTGGTGCAACATTCATGTCCTTCTGCAGCCTGTTCACCGCTACTAATCATCTAATTTAAATAACCTTGCCATCTAAAATTATCTCATGTTGTCACTGCTCCACAAACTGGGCACGCAGGTACGACTACTATCTCCGCCCGTCTCCTCCCAGCTGCCCGCGCAGACTCCTTCTGCTCGGTCATTCAATAATTGGATTGTGCAACTCTATATTCTTTCTGAGCTTTTCAGCAATGCTCTCTGCACTGGGGGAAAAAAAATCTATCCTGAGAGCAGATTTGTGTCACATCTCAGGACAAACAAAATAAACAATTCTCCATGATAATATGAAGACATGCGTATAAAGCACAGCTTGAAAGAAAAAATGTGATAGTACAAATTGAATTCAGCCGTCCGCCAAGCCTTAGCTGCTTTCTTTTTCCCATTCAGGAAAGACCACGATTACCATTACAGCCCAATCGGTGGCCTTCCACAGTGCTGTTGTAGAGATGAACACAGCTTGGGAGCAATATTAAAAAATTATTTATAGTTGTGTTCCCTTCCCTGCTGAATGAGAATGGTCAGGGCAGTGGCGAAGGGGAGAAGAGGCTGCAGCGAGTAAGCACTGCCCAAGTGGCAGGAGTCACTTAGTAAGATATGCCACCTGTTTCTAACTGGCCGGGGCTGTGACCAATTAGAAAACGATGGCTAAATCCTCACGCTGCCTGAAGTAATGCCAGATAGTAAGAAGCACTGGGGCAAAGTTCATTAATAAGCCATCAGTAGCAATAATTCACACTATTGTGCATTACCATTACTAGAACCTATTTTCTGCTCCACTTGAAAAGGTCTATTTTCCGTAAAACGCATATGGGAAATATTGCATAAAGTTCCATATTTGTATTATTAACGTACCCAAATGTATCATGTAACATCAAGTTTGTAATGTAATCTAAAAAGTTTGATTATAAAAGGACGCAAAAGAACTGTCACTGGCATAAAATGAGGCAATATGTAAAAAAAAAAAAAAAAAAAAAAATGGAGAACTTTTATTTGTATTTTTTTATTTTTAGAGGGCTCAATAGACAAAGAAAATTAATTAGAACTAAATAAATGTTCTTTTACTTTATGTTATTCAATCATCCTTCACAATTCGCTTGGACCAAACACTTCAATAAACCCTTCAATTTATTTGGAACCACGGCAACTCATAGATTTAAAGAGAAGCAACAACCCATGCGCATTTACTGTTAACTAAAGCAAAATTATCCCTGTTGAACTTTGATGAGCCACGTCAGAATCTGATTATAAGCGGCTGGAGCTTTGTATAATGAGTCTGAACAGAACGGTTAGTTTACCAGAAAATTACGCCTACTCATGTACGATACAGTAATTATAAGCAATTAGGAACTTAGCAAGAGAGCAACTGAAGAAAATAAATGCTCAAAATCTAGCTTCATCTCACATATTCCACCATTTATAAATTACATACAGTGGACAAATTAATAAGAAGGCAAAAGAGACCGGGGCATGTCACTATTGAAGTACAAATGCTAGCATTTAGAAAAAGCTTTATTTAATGCGGTTAGTGCTGGTTTAAAGAAGCGTTTTGTGATGAAATTGTTTTGTTTTTAACGTTTATAATGGCAGACCGCTCAGCAAAAGTAGGAACATTTACAAGTATTCCTGTAAAACATAAAACACAAAGTGCCATGTGGAGGAGGATTGATTTGCAGAAACAAGCGCGATTTAAAGAGTTAAATAAAATAGATATATATATATATGCCTCATGTATTTTTTTTATATATTTCACTCTGAACTAGACATATTAAAAAGCGCGGTACTAAAAGGTTTACAAAATCTCTTGATTCTGTCGTTGCCAACTAAAACACCTACTATGAATTTAGTAATACGTTGGGCAATCATAAATCATAAAGCTAGACATTTTAAAAGGAAAAAAGTGGATTTATTGTCACATTGTAGACGCAGTGTAAAAGCACAAATCCATTTTTCCATATATTCATCAACTCTCTGGATGTGTTAATGCACAAAGAATCCTGGAGTATAAAAAATATATAAAAAAAAAAATAAAAAAAAAATACACTCCATTATTCTTGTTCTCAATTTTGCCTTTATTCCACCGTCTGAAAACATTATATTACAAGTAAAGCACACAAATACAACAGATTTTTATTTTTAACTCTGTAAGAAAAATGACAGTAAAGCATCAGTATGGCACAAGATGTATATTTTAAAACAAACTCAACAAAATGCACAACTCTTCGCTCAGGGCTCGCTCAGATACCTACTGGGAAGATGGGTAGAGACGCACGACCCAAATGTGCACTTTACACGCTTTTTACTAGTGCATTTTAACATGTTTGCCATGTACTTTTCATGCGTTTTTACTAATACAATCTTTTGTAATGTAATTTTAATGGTTAAGTGCACCGATAAAATTTTAAAACGCAATGGTGGGAACATGAAAAAGAATTTACCCTATTTTTAATGCCATTTTCAGATATTAGTAGGTGAAAAGTGCCCTGACAGCGTATAGATGTGACAGAGCTGTAAAGGTCATGTGACGGGTAAACTGTCCTGTTCCTATCAGATGGTTTGAATGAAGCTCTATGATGACCAAAGCCCTACCCTCAAGGTTGCATTTATTGTGTTCATCTTGCACGTCCCTATTTTATGTAGACCCTGTTTCCCACACTGTTTGGCACTGCGGAGCACATACAAAATCAACAATAATAATAATAATGGGAACAACAACAACTGTATTGGACTCTCCTAGTTTATAGAGTAAAGTACACCTAGAGATATACCACAACTATGTTCTTATAGAGGATCTTAATACTGCATTGGGAGTAAATAACGTTTACTCAGGATTTTCGTATCCATATTGTCCAAAATATAAACCATTACCTAATATTATTAACACTAAACTCCACACTTAATGTAAAAATCTTTCAAACAAAATACACACACTGGGGCAGATTCAATTCTGAGCGAGGTGACCCGATGCGTCTCCGGGACAGTCCTCTGAGACATTTTGCGTTGGGAGTTTACAGTTATTACCCTAATTTTTCCTTGCATCCCATAGAGGTGCACAAATAAAATGAGCGGAGATTTCTTACCGTAATAGCCGGCAATATGCGCATCTGAATATTGAGGCAATGTTCAGCGACACCTAGCTCAGAAATGAATCTGTCCTTCTGAGTCTATCAGACTAGACAAATAAGTACTTTAAAGTGATCAAAAGTGCTTAAACCATACTTGCCAACTGTCCTGGAATGTCCGGGAGACTCCCAAAATTTGGGTCGGTCTCATGGACTCCCGGGAGAGCTGGCAAATCTCCCGCATCGCGCTACTGGCACCCCAAAATGACGCGACTCGCAGTGAATTGCGTCATTTTGGCCCCACCCCCGGTGACAATACGGCATTTCCGTCGAGGGGACGGGGCCAAAATTACGTAGGAACATTTACAAGTATGTAAATACTTGTAAATGTATTCTCCCGGAAGGAGCTATGAGAAAGTAGGCAAGTATGACTTAAAGCAACATAAAAAAGTATAAAAAAAAGCTTCATATTTACAAAACCTGTAACAAATCTAAATACACAGACATGTCCCAAATACGTGGATAGTGCTCTTGACCTACTGCAGGTCTGATCTGCTAAAGCCCACATTTTAAGTGAGCACATAAATAGAGGTTTAAAGAAAAACTGGGGGGAAAAAAACCTTGTTGCAGCATACATTGACAAAAGTTCAATTAATAAATTGCAAAACTGCAAGATAGTACAGTTCACCCTCCGTAAAGTATTTTTGGGGTTTTAAGTCAACTTAAAAACACCAACATTCCAATATGTTTCCTGTCTTCCTTATCACCATTCCTTCTCCTTTATTATGGAAGAAGTAAAACAGTACCATTATTTTCAGCAATTATTTACAAAGACAGCCTGTGTGTCTGATACTAGCGACTGGTCTGCTTCATCTTTTAGTATTTGATTAAATTAAAACATGAATTGTTCACAGGAAATCCACACACTTAACCAACTAGTTTGGCAAATCTATTTATTTACAATATTTGTTTGTCCCAAGACTTCTGAAGTGTGTTGCCCTGATCGTGGTGACATTGGAAGATAAGCCACAGTGTTTTTTGTAAGTCACAGAAAAGTGTGCACAATCACAAAACTTTCTTCTCTAGTTTTGACACTCCATAGAATATATACACTGTACGAAAACCGTAGCAATATTGGATTTCAACTTTATTTTAAAATATAAAATACACAAAAAAAAACACACACTAACAAAAGAAGCAAGACACATACAGGTTTTTGCCATAGAGTCATCATTTTGGTGTTTTATGTGGTTGTCATTTAAGAAAAAAATGTTGTTGTTTTTTTTTTTTTTAAAGATGCCAAGTAACATTAAATAAAGGAATGTTTCAATTCACTTCAATAGAAAACAGTGCACAATTTTTATACTTTTACTGCTTTGCTCCTCTAGGATTTTTTAATCTAGCACAGTACTTTCTTTTAGTCGGTCACAGTTGCTCTCTATAGAAGCATTTGACCAACAGCTAAATCTCTCCGTATAACAGCAGTGGGAACAGCGATTCCTGCAGGCCGTATCATAAAAAATAAATATTTAAAAACTTGGAGATCACACAGGAAGAGCAGTACTCTTATTTTAGCAAGTGGGAGTCACTCCACATAAATACATTAACAAAAATTTGACAAAACACCTTAGATACTGATAATTACAGCACATAAAAATCTACAATGCATGTATCTACAATATAAGACGTAGTCTATAATATTTCCAAACCGTCATGGATATTGGTGGTGAAAACAGGCTGATTAAGTCAACATTGCCTACTAGTGACTCAGCCAATTACCCCTGTCTTCATAGATCTAGCAGATTGTCTGCTCTATCCAACCAAATCAGAATGGATGTTGATAATAGAGAACAATGCTTGGACTGCATATGGTGCAATGTACGAGCAGGACAAACAATTCCGTAACGCTTTACAATTGGAAACAAACACAGTAATAAAACAATACTGGGTAATACCAACAGAGAGAGGTAAGAGGGCCCTGCCACAAGCTTAGTCTATGGGACAATGGGAGTCTGGCTGGATCAATATGCAATATGTAATACTTGCCCTCATGTATCAGATTACAAAGGTAAAAAGTGCTTAGTGGGCTATATGATCTAGTCACACAGCAATGTTGGTCAAAGGGTTGTTGTGTTGAACTGTGTAAAGGGTGGACGATAAGAAGATATAGGATGCAGAGGGGGAATAAGGCACTACAACCTGCTCAGGACCTCCCCTCAACCCTTAATGAACTACAGCAATAAAGAAAGATCCTTTAGGTGTTCCAGAGAGTTTCGGTCAAATCCCAAAACCACCACATAATAAAATGAACCCAAGTGTATGTATTTATGTAGTATCTGAGACTTCATTCCTAACAGCCTTTTTCTCTGTGCAGAAACCCTGAGTCAAATCCATCTTCAGAGTTCATTGTATTCGTCCTTATCTAAAGCTGCCTGGGTACTCAGAGAATGGTATCACAGTTCCTGACATTTTGCATAGTACATACAGATAGATTATATATATATTTTTAGGGGGAGTAAAGGTTGCTCCACGGAATAGTTATCATATTATGCATTGCATTTCCTATCTTCCCTTCTTAAAAGGATGGTACTTTTCACATGCATGAGAAACGATTACTAAGAAATCGCTCAGAGGCAATCCACCAAGAAAAAATTCGGTTTAACAGTGCAAACATGAAACCAGCTGTTGATGCTAAAAACAGTTTGTGCATCCAAGGGCAAAATGCATGTGTGTCTCCAGGGTGATAATCATATTAACCTGTTGGCTGCCAGCTCACTTCTTGCTCTGCTCTTGCCAATCATCTGAATAGGCAAAAACCAGCGCAAAAGTAAATTCAAAGTTTGCGCTTTTGCTGAAAGCAACATAATGATACATGCAAGTTTCTAATAATTACCCTTTACAATTCATAAGGGACAAAAACGTTGACTGTGGCACTACTAGACATTAAGGGTGAGGTAAACGCTGTCTCCCCGGGCAGTGGTACAATACAGGGGCCGACTGTTACCTAGATACAGGCTGACAATTCTGTCACTAGTTTGTATTCCAATTCACAAAGCAGTCAGGACTGTGTCAGGAGAGCAGCATCCACCCACATGAACAGCTTCTGTGGATGTTTGATGCCATTCTGCCAACACAGTTCTTAATCTTTCTGAAGTCCTCCAGGTACATAACTGTGGTAGAATCAGCAAGTCTAGTTGTCAGTACAGAGGAACCAGTGATGGAATTTGACAACTGAAGCCAAAATCAGAACTGCAATAATTCAAAGGTATGACACAATACGATTGAACATTTAAGTGCACATTGTGACAGTCACACATTGTGTAAAAGATCTTTACACAATAACTATACAAGGAAATTGGCGTTCTAGATTTAGCGGTTCTTTACGTTACGTTTGCCTCTCTTATATGTAAAACAAGACATATTCTCAGCTCACCTCAGGGGTGTTTTTCTTGAATTCTCGACTTTGATCAATAAGTTTTTTTCTGGACTGTTCACTTTCATCTTGTCTGTTTGCCAATACTGTTGCTGTTGTATCGAGTTCTCGCTGTCGAAAAACAAACAAAAAAACAAGAACATTAGTATGCAATTTTACATTTTATTTTTTTAAACATTTCTCACAAAAGCTCTGTATAAACATCCAGAACAGAGACAAAGCAGAGGAGACAAGACACACAATCAACCACAGAAAATTCTCCAATATAGTGAAGGAGAAACATACAGGGCACTGGGAGACACAGCCACCGTCCATCATCAACATTCAATTATATAGTGCCAACAAATTCCATAGCACTTTATAATTGGGAACAAGCAGCAGAGCCGTAACTTAGAATTCTAGCGCCTGGGGCGAGAAAGACAAATGCTGCCCCCCCAGCCCTCAATTTTAACCAAATGAACCTAAAATATTCCTAAATTGCGCTCCCCCCCCCCCCCTTCAGCGTTGCGCCTAGGGCAGTCGCCCCTATCGCACAGCCCTAGTTACGGCCCGGACAAGCAGTAATGAAACAATACTGGGTAATACAAACAGACAGAGGTAATAAGGCCCTGCTCGCAAGCTTACAATCTATGGGCCTTCACATGCCATTGGTATTTTTCATGACCAATGCGATAAGTCAGTCTAAACATAGAGGAAGACAATACACACAGGCTCCTCACCACAGTGGGTGACACACAGAAATAGGGGAAAGTCGGTCATCTAATATTCCCTACCCCTGCTCAATCATCTGCTTTGGTAAATCAGCCATGTACACTGTTCCTAGAGGTCAATGATTTGTATGCGACGATCAGTCTCCCCACTGTTCACCAGTCACAACATGCAATGGGGTGTGTACGGAATAAAAGGGTAAAGTGTCCCCCTTTGGCTATATGTAATGTATGCCTCGATCCAATAGCAAAGGCAATAGCACCTCTACTTTACAGACTACAAGCCACGACTATTCGTGTGACACTACGGAGTCAGGTATTATTATTATGGTTTATTTATATAGCACCAATGCTCATATATTCCGCAGCGCTTTACAGGGAATATGTAGTTATTCACATCAGTCCATGTCCCATTGGTGCCTTCAATATAAAATCGATAAACACACACGGCTCCATTTTGCCAGAAGCCAAATAATCTACCAGTATGCTTTTGGAGTGTGAAAGCAAATGGAAACCCAGGAGGAAACCCACACAAACATGGAGAGAACATGCAAACTCCTCACAGATAGGGCCCTGGTCAGAACTAAACTCGTAACCCCAGAGCTGTGAGGCAGCAAATGCTAACCACTGAATATAATACAGCGCCACCATATTACATAGCAATGTATAAAGAAAATGTAATCATTCATATCCCTTCCTATTCCATTGGTATTTACATCTCCTTACACTTGGCCTGGGTTTCACTCCCCTGTTCCTCCTCTCCGAGTACTTGCAGACTGAGGCAGACCTGCACGGAGAGGTATATGTGCCTGTCAGTAGGCATAGAACTTGTCTGTAGGCTGGTGCAAATACACGCTAGGTATGTCGGTTGCCAGCACTAGCTACACGCTTCTGACTGTGGATTCACCTCTGTAGCCAATAGGTGCTTTATGCATTGATCATGCCTATATATTATAGGATCTCGTGGGCACATTTTGGAATTTTTGTTCCTTCTTGTGTATGAATAAAAGGAAGATTATACCTGCAGTGGTATAGAGTTGTTTTTTGTTTTGTTTTTTATTCAAAATAAAACTTAAATAGCAAGTGCGTTTTTCACTATAAAACAAATGTTTTCTTATTTTCTTGTGCTTATTACCTGGTTGGGTGTGTGCGCACCTGGTGTAAATCTGGCGCATGAGTGAACGATGCAGAGCTGGATGCACCGTGAGATACGGGTGAAAATACACTATTTTTGTATGCTTTTTTTTGTTTTATAGCTTACTTTTTTTGGACGCATATGCATCTAACGCAGCCCCATTGTGTTTAGATCAATGTGATCAATGTGGCACAATGTGCTAAAATGTTCTGTAATCCACAGCACCTAATCAGATGTTAGCGTTCATTTTTTAACGTGAGAGTGAAAAACATATAAGCTGAATAGTTGCTATAAATACCAGCACAATGCACCTTGTTATTCCAGAAGCCCCACAGAGTAACACAGACAAAGGAGGTATATAAGACCCAAGCCAATTTCTCTTTTTTTTTTCCTAAACATTTACATGCCATCATAAAAACAATCTGTGTTACACACCCCGAAGTCTTCTTGACAAGAAAAATTATTGACAGTTTTGAGAAAGTCTAAAACTGGCTACAACTGTGACGATTACAAGGTCATCTAGTAAAAAGATCCTTGGAAACAGGAGGCGTGATTTATAGGACAAGAGGAGTTCCCCAGTGTGTCAATCCTTAGGCCCGATCAATCAAGGTTACTGTATAAAAGAAATCATAATGATCAGGGAAATAATTTACACTCTCTAGAAAAGACAAAAGAGCCTATAGTGCTTGAGTGATAAATGATTATGTTCTAGATTAGCTCGCTTCAACAACCACTAACAGGTCATATTTTCTCTCGGAGACACTGAGCCAGTAATTGTTTCTCTTGTATGTACACAGGGAAAGAGGTCTAAAGCAGAATAAAATCAAGCCTCCATTGTTTAAAAACTTACTACCGAGTACTATTATTAAATGACCTTGAAAGGCAGCATGTGATGGTGTAACTGCTACATTTCTAAATAAGATTAATATTAAAAGCTAATAACGTATGTGCAAGGAAGAGACGTCTATTACAGACCTAATGAGGGAAAAGCATGTATAAAGACAAAACCTCTCCCTTCACCTTGCCGTTATATTTTATTCTCTACAAAGTTATAATAGCCTATCCCAAATAATCAAAATAGATGGTTATAAACAGTGCCGTAACTAGCCATTTTAGTGCCCTGGGCGAGACAGGGAACCGGCGCCCCCCATCTAAGTGGGAGTGTCAATTGTCGGGTGGGTGTGGTCAACCTACTGTGGGGGCGTGGCTAGCACTTTACAAGTTCTAGACCGCACTGAAACCACCTCCTCTCCATTATTCTTGGTCTGGCTTTGTAAGGATCTTTATGTAATAAGCCTCCATAGAATCAAAGTACTTTAAATGCAGCTATCACATGCTAGCTGTATAAAAAAATTAATTGGTTATTGAAATAAAACTCACTGAAACAAATTAAAACATAAATGTAATGGTACCATCTGTATCACACTGCCCCTTCATCCCACTGTGCTCTCCATAACAGTTTCTCCTTTATCACACCGTGCCATGGAGCCATCTCTATCATTGTGCCCCCTTGTCACCATCACACTAAATATAATATATATAACACAAAACAAATGGGAGGGGACGCCAAATAGTATAATACTGTATATAAAAATACAGAAAGGTGTACCAAAAGTCAGAATCTTAACCACTAAATAGGTATAGACACTCAGGTAATAATAGTGGATCAACAGGAAGAAGGAAATGAGGAACCACTCTAGAACACCAGCGCCGTGCCAATATAATATGCGTACCAGATAAAAGATCTTTAAAGCTTATCTGTAGGTATAACCGGTATCTTCACCAATCAAGTTGAGCCTTATTACCCCATGGGAATAGCAGATGCTTCATACAATGTTGAAAGGTTCCAGAACTGGCACTTCATATATACTCAGTAGTATTCAGGATAATGGAGAGGAAGAAACTCACAGTGTAATGCTGTATAGCAATACATTTATTACATAAATAATGTGGATGTGCACTTACATAAAAAATATATATATATATATATATACACACACATGTACACACACACATACAATATAAAGAGCCTCCTAGTGTCCGCCGTACCTTACAGAGAGCATTCCTGTGACCGCCATACCTTACAGAGAGCATTCCTGTGACCGCCATACTATACAGAGAGCATTCCTGTGACCGCCATACTATACAGAGAGCATTCCTGTGACCGCCATACTATACAGAGAGGATTCCTATGATCACCATACTATACAGAGAGCATTCCTATGACCACCATACTATACAGAGAGCATTCCTGTGACCGCCATACTATACAGAGAGCATTCCTATGATCGCCATACAATACAGAGAGCATTTCTGTGACCACCATACTATACAGAGAGCATTCCTGTGACCACCATACTATACAGAGAGCATTCCTGTGACCGCCATACTATACAGAGAGGATTCCTATGATCACCATACAATACAGAGAGCATTCCTGTGACCACCATACTATACAGAGAGGATTCCTATGATCACCATACTATACAGAGAGCATTCCTGTGACCACCATACTATACAGAGAGCATTCTTGTGACTGCAATACAGATAAATACCTCACCTGAAATTAATAGACCCCACCATTAAATTAAAAAGCCCCATCAATAAATTAAATTGACCCACCAGCACCCCACAAATAAACTAGTACCCATTAAATAATTAGCCCCGCCTAAACGTCACCATTAAATTAATAGCCTACCTCCCACCCATGTACTAAGACACCCAACCTCCCTACCCTCATATCACACATTATATTAATACATACCCCCCTTCCCTCACACATTAGGGCAGCATACCCCCCCATTCCTCATAAAGCATAGCAGCATCCCCCCCCCCCTCCATAATAGCAAGATGCAGCACACATTCCTCCCCTCCCTAATAGCAGCACACATTCCCCCCCTCCCTAATAGCAGCACACATTCCCCCCTCCCTAATAGCAGCATACATCCCCTCCCCCCCTCCATAATTGCAGCTTACATTCCCCCCCTGCCTCCCTCCATAATTTCAGCTTACATTCCCCCCCCCTTGCCTCCATCCATAATTGCAGCTTACATTCCCCCCTCTCCTTGCCACCATCCATAATTGCAGCTTACATTCCCCCCCTCTTGCCTCCATCCATAATTGCAGCTTACATCCCCCCCCTTGCCTCCATCCATAATTGCAGCTTACATTCCCCCCTCCCCTTGCCACCATCCATAATTGCAGCTTACATTCCCCCCCTCTTGCCTCCATCCATAATTGCAGCTTACATTCCCCCCCCCCCTTGCCTCCATCCATAATTGCAGCTTACATTCCCCCCTCCCCTTGCCACCATCCATAATTGCAGCTTACATTCCCCCCCTCTTGCCTCCATCCATAATTGCAGCTTACATCCCTCCCCCCCCTTGCCTCCATCCATAATTGCAGCTTACATTCCCCCCTCCCCTTGCCACCATCCATAATTGCAGCTTACATTCCCCCCCTCTTGCCTCCATCCATAATTGCAGCTTACATCCCCCCCCTCCCCTCCATAATTGCAGCTTACATCTCCTCCATAATTGCAGCTTACATCCCCTCCATAATTGCAGCTTACATCCCCTCCATAATTGCAGCTTACATCCCCCTTCCCCTGCTTTGAAACTTACCTCCTGTCCAGCCGTCGCTGCCTGGCTCCTCTCTGCTTCTCTGCTCCTCTGCTGCCTAGCAACGTCATGACATCAGACGCTGAGGCAGAGGGCAGAGTTCAGAAGGGGGTGGAGCCGGGTGCCGGCCGCCATCTTGGATGCGCCGGGCGGCCGGCAGTCTGAATCTGAGGTCTGTTTAATTTTTTTTTTTTCTTTTCACTCCTCACACAGAAGTCGGTGCGGGCGGCCACTGCGCCCCCTAGGGACTGCGCCCGGGGCGGCGGCACCGCCCGCACCGGCCTCGTTACGGCTCTGGTTATAAATAGATGATGATAATGATGATATTATAATACACTGAAGTGTTGAGTGCCCTTAACATTTTTTTATTTTTTTTGGGTGATGGGAGGGGGTATATTTAGAGGTTCCTATAGAGGAACATCAATGCTAAATGCTGTACTACTTTTTCTTCTTCTACAAAACATGTAATAACACCCACTTAACAAGGAGTTACCAACACCGTGATGAGTGCCCAAGTTATTTTCTTAAATGTTTTGATTTGTTACTAAAATTAATCAGATGCATGCTTACAAAGCTACTGAAGTTGCTATTTAAGGTGAAAAAATATGTCTATGTGGGAATGTCGCTTTAAAAAGGCTATTAAAAATTGTTTGACATGAGTTTGGAGGTCAAAGCAAGCATCCCCAATTCATTTAACCATAATAAACGCAAAAAATAACAGTTGCATTCCAAAAAAATGCAAAGCAAAATGGAACACGAACAATGCTATTAAAAAGTGGGCACTAGAAACAGTGGATTCTAGCATCACACCTGCTCACATCTTCTTTAATAGAGTTAAAGACACTAGTAAAATGCATGTAACAAGCATATCAGTAATGGGTATGTGCTTATAAGTTCTTATACACATGTGTCTCCAGGACCGTGTTCAGTGCGATATTGTATTGAATTGTCTGTACGACTCAGAGGAAGTCTGTGATGAATGTGGTGCTGTTAGGCTAAGTTTATAGCAAGCTACCCACATTCACAGTGGACAGAAAACAGATCAAGTATTGAAAGCACTCTTATTTGTCCTATATATTGTATCAAGGTATGAAAAGCACACAAAAAAAGTGCACAGCTAAGAACAAGCCCTGATCCTATTCAGCTCCTCTCACATACTACTGCGCACATAGACCCACATAGACAAGAACACTACATGAGCCTAAATCAAGGATACTAGTGTGTTTTCAGTCCGTCACATGACTGCGATCAAACCGCATTTTCACCGTTGATATCTAAATATATATTAACAATTTCTGTTCAAACAATCCTGAGAGTCTGGCTTTTTTTGTTACAATAAGCCATAATAAAATATCAATTTGCAATGAAATAATGCATAGGAAAGGGAAGCAAATCATCAGAACTGTACCACCCGGTAAGAAATAAGACAATAGCTGATTTCAGTCACTGTGAAGGAGCACTCTGCTGTGTCATTGTGTTTCGGGCAATGACTTTTCCCTCTGAACTGTGATATGTTTTCTTTCATTACACTTCTCGGCTCCTTCATCTACTTTGTTGTGGGAGGATTAGAAGACACAGACCTGAAGGCAGACTATTGACAACAGTTGACTATTTGCTTCCTGTCTAAACGGACATCCTGTTAAGCTCCAATTACTGCCAACTCGGCAGAGATCACCAGGATTTCTTCTACACACTAAAGATTATTTGATATACTGTGACGATAAAAACTGTGGCTAACAGGTAGGCTTATTATTTGCAAACAGGTAAAAATGAATACATTCTTGAACCCTTACAAGTCATCAGAAATTTACAATGGGTTTTAATAAACACTCAACATTTTATCTGTAATGCAATTTACTCGGCAATATTCAATAAGATATGGAATGAAGCAACAGGGCAGCATGTTAATATTAAACAAAGGCTACACGTGGCCCTTATAGGAACTCTTGTACATGATTTTTTGAGGGAGAGTGAGATTGAGTATACAAAACACAGAAGGTAAATGTTTACTTTGTTCCAAATGATAAAAATCAGGTAAAATTGTATACTTATCACAAGCTCCATCACAGAAAACCATTAGGATAAAACTAATAGGCGGCAAGTATAATAGACGTGTACATAGCAATCCAGGCGTGCATTATCTGGATCACATAGCATGGTTTGCCCCATTACATATCACACTTCTAAAATTAAAAAGCAGTCCTTTTGTACAACCCACTATTTTTATGTACTTGCTCCCCACCACCCCTGTGCAGCCTATTGGGGGACCTGAAGCTACATAACAAGTGTGAGTGAGAGAAGGGGGGGGGTGTGGGAGAGGGGAGTGGTTTGTCCAATAGATCGTCCCTTTATGGTTTGATAAACAGACCAAACGGCTTCAAAAGACTATATAATTTCTCCTAAAGTATGTACAATACAAATATACTGGCTTTCACAATTTCTATACACTCTGCACTGTGCTTCATTCTTTTGAAAACACCAAAAGAAGAATTACTGAGCTAATGTTTAATAGCTGCGTAACTCATTAAATGTAAGTGTAGTGTTTCATATACTGTCAAAGCGTTTGATATCCGCAGGAATTTTCATTTTATAGCCTATGAACATTAAATCTAGATGGTGTCATAAAAAGCTATTCAATACTACATAAATCACTATCAGAAATCTGAAAGCAAATTGGAGTTTAAAAAGCTTTATCATATTTTATTATAAAATATCTGTATCACAATAGAGGCAGGAGTTGTAACCAAGTACAGTATTGAGTAAATGAACAGACGCCAACAGCAATAGGACGGTGGGGTTTGAGGAGACTTGATACAATACCATCCAGACACATTTCGCAGATAAACAAGTGCACTTAAGCATATTACATATGGTACTGTCTAAATGGACCTTTAAGTACCACTAGTCATGATAAGTTTACTAAATTTATTCTGTGTAGTTGGTCAATATTGAAAAATAGGGACATTTCCACTGCCAAAATCTTTCAAATCTGGGACCCTCGATATTGTGAACAATTGGCATCTCTATTTTAACATAACAAAGGACAGTGCATTAAATACACTCTGTGAAAACCACACTGCGAGTTTTGGACTTGTGCCAATAAAACACAAGGACACATGTGGTCCATCGCCCTTTTCAGACTCCACAGGCAACCAACAGTCCCAGCCACCAGGGGGAGGCTACTCTGGGTTAACACTTTCATCTTCACACCTATTACAAGCAGGATACAGCCCCAATCCACCTTCCCCCCCCATTAGTTCCATAATATAGGGGCATATAACCTGTGCCTTTGGACTGTAGGTGGGTATATCAGTGACTAGTAACTGTGCTTCTGTCACATGTGTATGCTGTGCTTGTAAGGAATTCATCTACCTGATGTCTTTATCTACCTGTCGGTATTCTTATCTAGTGAATAACGTGCAATTTGTTTGCAACTATCTGCCTGGGCGGTTTTCAAAGAACCCTCCATGGAGTACGGTCATCACACTCTATTTATAAGAGTTTGTTTTAGGCTTCTATAACTGTTTATTAAAATATGGACCTAGATTAACATATAACACCCTGACAACATGGGACTCCAGAGACACAGCCAGGAAATTATTTAATGGTTCCTGCCCTTAGTAGCACAGATGCACAGTATTCAATAGAACACCTATCAGGATATCATTCTACACCCAGGTAAGGCCCAGTGATGTCATCAACGGGGTCCTTCCTGCAGAACTATTAGCTGTTGGTTCTGACACAACCCAGGTTAGCCATCAGAGAAAAGGAGCATAGAATCTGTTCGTTTTAGGCTTAACTGGAGCTGATTAATTCCCCATGGGAGATGCACTGAGTGGGAAAAAAAAAAAAAAAAAGAATTCTTCCAAGATAATCCTCTTAAAAACACATTTCACCTGGATGCCCGAACAAATAAAACATTATGATTATAATAGTGAGTGTTTTGTTGATTTTTCTACAGATCTGCAATTGATTTGTAGTCCAGCACAAGACTTATAGCAGCCAAGTATGAGCAGAGTGTATGTGTAAACCAGTTTAAAAGCAAGAGCCCAGAACGACACATTTCAATCGTTTGTATGAAAGCTGTTGAGCATTAATAGAAGTACGTTGCATCACAATGCATTGTACTAAATCTGTAAGTGTTAATAAAGATTACACACAGGTTAATTAAAGGATTAACAGCATACCGAACTGCCGGGCTACATAAGAGTAAGGAAAGATAGCAAACCACACCAATAGGTTGAGGCAGTGTACATTGACTTCTACCATCTCACTGGTGAACCACTCAATTATCACATAACACATTCACCGCCTAGTTTGAATATCATTTTCACAATAGACAAAAAGAAAAAAAAATATTGCTGGAAAAAATTTAGGCATAATATGGTTCTGTTGAAATAATATACTATAATATAGATTGTAAGGATATTGAAAGAAATGCATATAATGTCAAAATTACCTGGCTACTAAACAGTGTTATATAAACTAAACTATGAAAGGAGCTGTCAGGTGTCCAGGCTGTTTCACACAGGCACTTTACACCACTGAGATTTCAACAGGCGCCACATAGAAATGGCACATGGATTCTTAAATCGTACCAGCTGCCTACATACAATGGAAGTGCCATGTTGTGGCCTAGGAACTAGAGCCATCACTGCAGGATGCTCTGCCATGTCTCTAGGTCCCTGATGAATTGATAGTCTACGTTATTACGAATACGGTCTCATCCAACAAACTGACTTTCATCATTGTGTATAGCAGACCGGTATATATAAATCTGCATGTTCCATTCACACAGCATTGGGGAACTAGCAATCAAAAATACGTTTTGACAAAATTCTTGTTGGCTAGTTCGAGTACAAAGAAATCAGTACAACCATGCATTAGTAATATCATGCAACATTTTGGGTCAATGCTTACACAAACCTTTCAGGCTGGACCACAGGTACTAACAATGATCAAAAAACACTTTCCTGCATTCCTTTTATGCTACTCGTGCAATCTAGAGTAAACTGAAGTATTACAGCAAAATAATAACACACTTGAAAGAGATAAATATTTAGGGTGGAAAAAGCCTTGAAACGCCCCCCAAAAAAATGTCTGTCCACGTGGTTGTCTGCTACAGAGATGCAACCTTTAACAGATTGTCAGGGAACATAGAGGTCACGAATTGTTTTAGACACTCTATTTTAAATCAGTTTTACGAGAATTATGCACATATCATTTGGGGCTGCAATTGCTACAAAATTATGTAATTGCTCTTAAACAAATTAAAAGAACACACATCTTGCATGGGCAGATCAATCCGCTTGCCTAAAATATTGAGCAACTTGATCTCTCTCCAATTTAGCAACACCAATGTGATGAAACCGTCCTAACCAGCTCATGTCAAAAACTGCCAGAACCTACTGGGCCACTTAGTGAGGTCAGACAATGTCTACCCACTACGTCTGATCACAGTCATTGGTCGACCACATTTTCTACCAGTTCCATTTGACATCTAAGTACCATCCCACTGGAATTGGAAGTAGCTTTAGGTCCAAACACATACGGATTTATGGTCAGTTTGGCTTGAAAACTACCAAACTGGTTGCTTAAATCCTAGCGTTTACATTCAATTTGCACACCACTTTTATACCGATCCATTACGGTGCCTTCTTATCATAACTGGCATTTTGTAATGTAAATATGAAACAATCTACACGAGATCCAATTCATACCTCCCTTCCATCACAGGGACACTCCATAGAAAGTTAAGTTTCATTTCTATATCTTCTACTTAGCTCAATTTCTATTGAATGTTATTTATAAACTTTTCTCAGTTAACTGCTTGCTGTAGTAAATCTGCCGTGCTCGTTTAAAGGCGTCTCAGTTAAAACAAAAGCTTGACAGAAATTAAAAATACAGGGAAGGATTTTCTTTTGACGCTGGAAAGGCTCCAGTAAAAACTGGTTTGTACATGGGAACATGGTGTCAGTACGTCTGACTTGTGGTTTTTGACAACATTCATCTACACTTGGCCTGATACAGTGCAATTAGTGCTTGTCAGTTGAATCATGTGTTTTTAAGATCATTCAAGCATTATTTAATTATAGTAAGCAGAACGGAAAGCAAGCGAGAGCTCCTGCAACTTAATATTCCACTTCCTTTTTAGACAGAACAGGACTATAGGCTCTATTTACTAAAATCCGTTGATAAGGCTGATTTTCTATCACCGCAATAAAATCACTTATCGCAAAAAATCAATAAAATATTCCCAATGATAAAATGCTTTATAAAGCATTTTTTCAATTATTTTCCTGTGTTATCACCATCCTGAGATGGCAGCAGCAGCCGTAGGATTGCGTCAGCGCTTGTACTCAATCCTTATTACATATACTTCAGTGCACTTTGCATGGGGAAGCTATTGCTGTCGATACGCGTCGAATCTAACTGTAGGCGGGTGGCTATTAAGGCCAAAAACACCCGTTTTCACCGGAGATGGGGCTAAAATAAATAGACCCCTTTGTAATAATTTCTTATTACAATACAGTTGCAACGCCTGTGATAAAACACAGCTAACTTTCATTGTAGCATTGAGCTGCTACTCATCTAAATAAAGAAAATCTCTGCAGAATAATTACAGAAATATAATGTGAAAATAAACTGTACTTGTGAAAAGCTGCACAAGATAGAGTAGAGACGGACAAGTGTAATCTGGATATAAGGCTATGAATCAATAAAAATCTGCTTATCCAGAACATCCCACACTTGTTTATTAAAAAGTGTACACATTATATGTTATACCTATAAAGAGGCTGGTAATTAATTATAAGATACATTGGACTGTTCGGTAAAGATACAATTAAGAAAAGAAAAAAAAAAAAAAGCTATTGGCTTAAACCTTTCTGCAGGCTGCTACAGTACATATAAAAACAGTTTTACACGGCCTTGCTAGGAATACTCTTCATAAAAGTGACAAAGACGCTAGTAAAAGCACAAGCAGAATTCCTGGGAGGGAAACAAGGACACATATCAAAGTGGAACTTTTCAATCATGTTGGAACTGGAAAAATCTGATTCTTTCATGTAAAGCTGCTTCATTTATGTAAAAAATAATTTGAAGAGGGCCCAGTATTTACACACACACTGACTGACTGTATTATGAGTATATAGTATGTTAAATGAACATTGTGTGCCCCGTACCATAAATTTATTATATATATATATATATATATAAAAAGAAAGAAACAATACCAAAACAATGGCGCTGTAGCAAATTATCAATATAAATAAACAAAAATGTCCAAGTGTGAATCTCTCATAAAACACTTCCCGTGTGCAGGCAGCAGCCAGTCCTCCTTGAGCCAATCGGTGTAAACGGAATGATCTAGAAACAGAGTGTAGAGAGGAGGCGCACAATAGTGTAATATTGTTACAGTACAAGTAACTTTTAGACCAAATTGGTCTGAAATAGTCCCCTACTACCAATAGAATAGATCTATGGTCTTAATGTGATATATAGTACATAAACACCAACCACTCGTGTAGTGAATGTGCGTACCAGATAAATGATCTTTAAAGCTCATCAAATGAGGGGAACATCCTGGATGTAGCTGATCATATATCCTTCAGGATTTCCAACGAGCCAGTAGATGTCTCAAAGATAATGAAAACCACAGGTGTAATGGCACAAAAATACAATTTATTGAAAACACAGCATCTACTTACATATCAAGTAGCTGGAAATCAGCTTGGCTGTGTACACATAGCGATAGGCAATAAAAGTCCAATAATAAAATCCAAGTGTACAAATAAGTTCTCAACGCGTTTCGTCTGTCAATTGTCAGACTTCATCAGGAGAAATCAGAATAGCTATGCCCAGAAGATATATCCATTTATATAGTGGATCGCGCCATTTCGCGCATGCGCATCAATGACCAGAAGCCGGTAACCGGAAACCGGAAGTGCGTCATTTCGCGCACTAATAACCAAAAAAACAGTGACCGGAAACCGGAAGTGGTCATGGCGCTTTTATGTTCCCATGGTGACATGCCGATTAGGCAGCGCTTTTGTATTGCCATGGTGACATACCAATTCGGCAATAGCAAAAACAATCACACAGACATACTATATTAGTACCTGTGTATAGTAATACACTAATAGGATTAAAAGAAGAATTAAAACATCAACTGCGTCACTTCTATATAGCAAGGTTAAGAATCTAAAAATCGAAACTCTCATAGCATGGTGGTATAATCATCTCCATGGTAACATAGTGACCCATATGTCCTTGCTAATGAACTTACTAGTTAAAGTGTACTCAAACACCCTATTCCCAATAGGGACCTCAATGTAATCTAACAAAAATAAAATAAATTAAATAAAGAGGGAAATATCTCCCCTGTAGCAATTCCCCAACGTTCCAAAAATGCACAGAACACTTATCCCGAACACATATATTCCCAATACTGAACTAAGTCAGATATGCATACGATAAAGATATCGAGATCAAACCAGAGAAACTAACATATATAATATAACTGATAATGTATCAATACAAACGTGTATTTCCAAATATAATAAGTAGTATAGAACAGTATTCAGTAACTACCACTTTAATTACTTTAAAGAAAAGGAACCACTTCAAAGCTCTCATTCAACCCATAAGGAGATAATGTATTGAGTGTATAAATCCAATACATCTCCCGCTGTGCCAATTTTTTACCCAAGTCTCCACCCCTAGGTCCTAGCTGTACATGTTCAATCGCCATGAATTTAAGATGTTTAGGGTCTGATTGGTGATATATATATATATATATTAAAATCCTTACCATGATAAACTAACAAACTACTGTGGGATTTATTTGGTTACCAAGGTAATCAATATCATTGGCACCACTGACTCTTTTTTCCGGTACAGTTCCAGACTTTGCTTATGGGAAGCTGTAACTAAAAATGCTTGTTTCTAACACCATCTGCATTGGGGGGAATGCACAGGACACAGAGCATGACATATGCGGAGAACACCATGACATCCATGACATAGATGCAGCCTTTTTTTCTTATACTACTTTACATCTAACTACTTTCTGTCATTACAGTGTTTAATACCACCAGCGCCTACCAACAAGTATATTCCCTGCAAAAAAAGTGCATTCAAATTTAATTACATGACCTGTCACTGATTTGGATGATAAGCCTGTCACTTACACATGTGCACTGTAAGTGTACAGTAAAGCCCTCAGTCCTGCTCTGTATTCATGCAGCCTTCATTATTTCTATGTTATTTTAGTATGTGGAGAAAAAAACAAAACAAAATGAGGACTATCAACTTTAATAAAGTCTAAAAGGAAAAAGAACGTTTAACAGACTGGAGGATTGCTGCTGAATTGGGTGGACGCAGGTTATAGATGGATAGTATCTGTGGATCTGCACTTGGCAGGCTACAGTTCCTCCTCCCTCTTGTAAGCAACAAAGATTCCACATACGTTAAAGAAAATCCCTGGTGAATTCAAGATATGAGGAAGCATATTTCAGGCATGGTAAGGATCCCCAGTGTCTGCTCGTTGGGGCTAAGGGAAGATGATAAAAGTCAAACTAAGTAAAATCTGCAGTAGGTTAGTACCGCCATACTAAGGTGGAAGTCCACCCTGGGGCAAATTTTACAAAAGCATGACATTTTTTATGACATTATAAATGTATACTATACAGAGGATTCAACTGCGCAATAGCACAACCCCTAAAAACCATGGCGCATGTGTTAGTACTCCAACTTTCCTTAATTTACTATCGCTTGCTGGTATAAAAAGTATGTGGAAGACAGAAGTCAGCGGTAACTGGAATGTGTGGCTGTATATTCTAGTTTACCTTATTTGTAAACTGCATCAGATTAAAGAAAATGTTTGTCTGCAACATTAGACCTATTTCATGTATGTTCCACTCTGGGGCATACGTTGCTGAAAGTACGTGAAGCCTGAACAGAATTAATTCTTGAAAACATAGGGATCATTGATCCCTATAATCATAAAAACATACGTATATGATAATATACGAGAACAGATTTCCGGTGTTCTCCAGACAATTTAGCCAGCCCAGTGGCATTAAGAAGTAGCTGGGTGGGGGAAGTTGTGATACTTTGTAATAATGAAAAATGTTTGCGGTTATTGCACACATCTACCAGGACTGGTCAGACTGGTGGTCAGTGGTCTAACACACACTGCTGGCTGTAGTGCTCACATAGTGCCTGTTCTAATAGGAGAAACAATGGTTTATTATATTATAATAGGACTCTGTTGGGCTCCAAGAGCCGGGTGACAAGTAAAAACAGCCGGATGGAGCACCCGGGAAATAGGTGCTGGGGAGAATAATGCTGCATTTCAATTACATGCTTTAAAATGTCAGTGCGCTGTATATTAAATAATTTGGTTTAATAAATACATTTCACAAGCACAACCTCAACCTCAAGGACATACAATTTAGCTAAATAAATCCCAAAACATATTTCTTGCATATATGTTTAAACGGAAAATTTCAGAGCTTTTTAATGCATTACTTACACTGCCTGTTTCTCACACACCGTGTCCTTGAAGAAGGATAAATACAGATCTCTAAAAAAAGATCCCTTGCAAACACTTCTAACACAAAGACTAACAAAACTGATAAAAGTTTCCACTGGAAACTACATTACCCTTCATTATGGGGGGAGGGGGGATACAGAAGGTTCACATACAAAGAAAGTGTCTGATAAAAGTGTTTGTTTTATAGTCTTTGAATGTCTTGCCCTAATTCAGCAAACCATGTGAAAGTTTATTTTATTAAGGGGGAATCTAAAAACACCAGAAAATCTTAATGCCTGGTCAGCGGACTTGGACATGTCATAGTTAAAGTGGAATGTTCTAAAAACATGGGAGGACAAGATGATTGTCAAGGGGAGTTTCTGGGCCAGACACAGCGACTCTGCCACGCATATTGTTGTTTAATATTTATGTACCATTATATATTATAAAGGTTCTACACTACACTAGAGTATGCAGTTCTGGACAAGATTAATGTCTGTTTCACAAAATTTACAGCTTTTAATGCCTAGTGCATGGTCACACACATATCTAGAGGTGTCAGTGATAATCCCAAATTATTGTGTAGTGTAAAGCATGTTTGACATCAGCTTTGTAAATGTTCAACATAAATAGTAGAAACAAACTCTGAACAATAGCTTCTTGATATAAAGACAGACAAACATACACCCAAACATTAAGCTATAATTGTAAAGCATACATTGGTAGCATTGCTGTGGCAGGATACGTCCCCTAGCAACCAGGGACAGGACGGCTCCAGCAACAGGAGTGTAGTGAAGGCCAGACAGGTGGTGGTAATTGGGGATTAAATTATTAGGATAATCTGTCACCAGGATCATGAATGCTGAACAGTTTGCTGTTTACTCTGTTTAAGCATATTCTGGATCGAGTCAATAGCATTTTAGGAGGAGAGGATCCTATGGTCATGGTACATTTTGGTAAGAATAATAAAATTAAAAGGTAGATGGACAGTCCTCAAAAAAATCAATTTTAGGCTGTAAATTGAAAACAAGAGCCTCCAAGATAGTATTTTCACTTTGGGGTTGGGCTGGAAAGTGTAAAAATAGAAGCAGTCTTTAATATGGTGCACACAGGGAACAGAGCTTAGTCAAAGTATGATAACAAATGGTAAGAGTCTTCCAAACAAAACTGATGAATTATAATTCATGATGTCTGAAGAGAAGTCTGATATAGTTGGGCAGCACAGTGGTTAGCATTGCTGTTTCACAGCTATGGGGCCATTATTTCCATTCCGACCAGGGCATCTGTGTGGAGTGTGTATGTTCTCCGTGTGTTTGCGTTTCCTCCAGGCGTTACCATTTCCTCCCATAATCCAAAACATACTGGTAGGGTAATTGGCTTCAGATAAAATGAACTGTAGTGCTGCATAATATAGGACAGGATATTGTTATTACTCCCGAATTTTTGGGCAAACTCCTGTATTCTGCTCACTTTGTTAGTAAAGTGGGTGGGGGCAGGGCCAATTGTGCCATCCTGACCCCGCCCCCTGTTCTAATAGGCTGAAATTGAAACATGTAGCAGAGAGGTGGGGCCTAAAGACTCAATTCGCGAGGCCACGTCCCCACGACGCAACAGCGAGACCGTCCCTCCGGAGATCTTGCTTCCAAAGTTGTCAGGTATGTTATTACTATCATTGTTAAAGTAATAAATCGATAGGGACCGATTTAAGAATGATACATTCTCCCTACTTGTTTTTGTACCGTGCTACTACAAAGATGCCCCCCTTCCCCCGCCAAAACAAAAAAATTGTCCATTATTGTATTGGGCAAAACTCCAAAACAATCACCATTTCCAAACATTCTGTGACTAAAAGGAGTACTGGACACCCAGCTCTGCACCCATGATCAGAGGACTTACATGTTATGTGTGTATGGAAGCTTTTTATTTCTTTAAATTGATGAAATGTACAAATCTACATTAACTATGTTACACTACAAGCTTGGTAAATTTACCAATATGCACTCAGTATACGAGACGGAAAAAAAGAAAGGGTGAATATATGCGTTTCAGTTTCTGTCAATAAAAAACACAAGTGCAAAATGATAAGCTGTAAGTAGGTTTTACAGTGTTGCCAAGTAAATGTATTTTCCCTAGAGATCCCATGTCAGGTCTCTACAGGAATGTCACAGTATGGTCCCTAAGTAAAACCGCTCTGCATGCAGGAACCACTGATGAAATCAATACCCCTCCAGCTCTACACTGAGCAAGCTGTTTATGATGTAGCATTTACAGTCAATGGTCTAAATAGCCATAAACAGCTTAGTCTTATCCTTATGCTAGCAGTGATCAAGCTTGCAAATATAATTATCTCTCCTGCAGAGAGTGCAGACTAAAAGCCAGTCAAGTTTGTGCCATCATTACCCTTAGCTATACATTATAGGTACACAGATGAAATTTAAAGTTTTCAGAATATAAGTACATAAAGCAGCATAAAAGTAAAATATTTCACATACATCTTACAACAGATTACTGATGTTCAATGTCAAAATGAGTAATGTCTGCAGCTTTTTTGTCCATGTAAACCAGGGATAAATCACTAATGGGTATATTGGGATAAAACCGGTCATCACTTCAGTAAGCTGTTATTCGTTGTGGATACACGTAATTGGGCTTATCAGTACACTTAAACTTGGCAGACTTCTTGAAAATTATAATTTTGTATAGCAATTTCTTATTTGATTAATTGCATGAGACTAATCACATGATCTGTAACCAATGGACACCTATGGGACTTCTAGACCTGTATAGCTGGTTAATTAGCAATCCACCGATCACAAACAATTTGTATTATGCCATGAACAGCACACAGTTGCATGACTAAACACTGTTACTGTCTCCCTAGTCTAAGGCACATAGCTTTTTTTTATTTTCAAAGCAAAACAGTTCAATATTAAAGTTGCATTACAATATCTAAATTTGCCACTTTAAAATGGCTGCAGAAAGGGGGGGGAGCTGGTGTGTGAGCAGGAGAACCAATAAGAAGCAGCAATGTGATACTTCCATATGGAGAGACAATATGAGCGTGAAAAGATGTTTTTCAAATGTGCGTTAACACAGTGTATTCCAAACCTTCTCAGTTTAAGGCACCCTTAGGGTCTCCATCATTTTTTCAAGGCACCTCCAAGCCAAAATAATTAACAAGTAGTCCCCCCCACTTGCTTATCACAAGGCCTGACTGCGGCACCCCAGGGAGCCGCTGCGCACAGTTTGGGAACCAATGCATTAACAGATGAAATAGGGGAACACCATATATGCTATAAAATTGCTGTGAATGACACCATAGAAATCAATGCCATATTTCTGCTCTATTTTGTATTTCATTATTTTTAGGTTTTCAGTATTTTATATTGTATATAAAATACCTAAAATCCACAAATTATATTTTTTTAAAAAAAGGAAGTTAAAGGCACATTAACACAATTTTTAAATCTTCTGATTTACCTAATGGACTCTAAGAAGTGTAGCTTCGCATTCTTATAGAATGGCTTTCTGTACATTCAGAGACAATGCCTTCAACTGCATTTTAAATCAGCCTAAGCCTACTGGAACCACCACTTACTGCCAGATACAGTAACATCACAGAAACCAACAGAAAACTAGGTATAGACTTAAGGACTCATATGAACCCTATCAAAAGAGAACATTCTCAGTGATAATACAAATGTGGGTTTATAACCCTGCTTCTCTTTTATGCATTTTCTAAAATTCATCATCATTTGGTGTCATGAAAATAATCTCATAGCTAAGCACAGCATATGTATGCAATTACATCTACACCTAAGTATAGGTTTTCAAACTCACTACAATACAAATCTGTCACACCTATTTCATTTATTGTACTAGCATTCAACAATAATATGCAGGCAACAGAGTTCCCTCATAAGTGGAGCTTTACATTTGTAATTACACTTACAAAAGATTAAATGCAAATTTGTCTTGATTGTAGTATAAATCTTAGTCACAAAGTTCACATAATGTTCTTCTTACCCCATCTTACACATGGATGCAAAGTAAAGCTGGGTACACACTACAGGGTTTTCAGCCGATTATCGGGCCCAATCACACGATAAACGACTGTTCAGCCAGATATATCACATTAGTGTCTACACTCCAATGATGATCATTCCAAAGCACATTGTATCAATTTGTTTTAAACTGTACTATACTGATGGTTATGACAGATGAAGAGCACAGGTAAATGAAGTAAAACGTGTATAGTGTGTACACATGAATCGGTATGCTGATTGGGAGTTTTTTGTTCGTTTTTTTTTCAGTCGTAAAATCGTTAAGGATATCGCATCGGGAGAAACTTTGTATAGTGTGTACCCAGTCTTGGAGTGACTTGTGGGCCGTGTGCATGTTAAATGAACTTAAGTTAAAAAGTCATAGTTTTCTACCATCCCCCCCCCAACTAGCAGAACAGTTGGGTCCTGACATGAGGGAGAACTCCTCTGAAACGCTGTATAATCAACGTCTGGCGATTGAGGAAGAGAAGTACCAAGCCCCTCCCCCCGCCGCCGCCATACATGGTAACACTCTGCAGTTATCTCATGTATATTATACCACCTTTGAGGTATGCATGTTTTATGGTTGCTTTACTTGCTCTTTAAAACCAGGAGACTTTCATAGCTGTAACAATTAAAACAAACTGGGAGCATAGTTCAACAAAATTAGCTGGATTATGGAATCAGCATACATAGTATGATAAGTAACAACTATCCCCATACAGGGAGGAAGGCAATAAACAGATGAGGTACTAGATAATGAAGTAAAGATAAAAGGAAAACTTATTTTTATTAAAATGTGAAAATATTGTAACAATTCAGATGAAAGGCTTCTAATCAAAAACACAGAATTACTTAAAAATTCCCATGAAAAAAAAAAATACTTATTTATTCTATTCAAATCTTTTTATAGCAAATCTTAAATTACACAATAATTTAATGGCCTTATTGAGTCCTCATTTTGCCATGCTCATAAACACCTAATTAAAATGTTTTTCTGACAAGTATTTATGGGAATGAAGAAAAGGTATGGATAAGCATCTTTGAAAATAATTAGAAATATCCATAAAAAAAGCAACCAACACAAAACACAGATTGCATTTACTCACTTATATTTCAACCAGCTGTATAAAAATATAGAGGGACATTTTTTTTAAACCAGGTGCACAGGGAAATGATGATGGAACTAGGAGTTTACATTTATTTGACCATGTTCTACAAACCTATTTGTTCTGTGTTATAGTATTTGCTATGTAGCCGTTTATAATAAACGTCCCTCAAGAAGTGTCACTTAAGGGTTCCTCCACACCCCATTTACTGTGCAGCACTGTAATCTTACCTCCCAACATTCCTAAACTGGACATCAGCACATTCAGGGAAAACATCACCCCTCAACAAACTGTCCACGACACGCCCCTTAATCATGACCTTGGCAGTGAAAATTGGGACTGTTGGCGGTAATGCTGCAATTTAATAATTCAATTTCATTCAGTGTGTACAATTTAGAAGTAATCGGTATGACCTGCTACAAATGGAATAAAGTGTTCAATGAGATTTCATGACATCAAAAAACAATTCCCATCCACTAAAAATTGTCCCAGCTGAGCACCCACAGAACATAGTGGACAAAATGAAGAATAAAGAGAACATATACATGGACACATAACTAGTAAGACCTGTGCTGGGAAAGAGGTGAACCACATAACCAGACATCACTCCCCATCCTAGCACTTCTTCCTAGCGATTCAACTATCACAGAGGATCATTTCCACTGCCTATTTATTGGCTAATGTATTATTATTATGCATTAGTTTAACAGGAACAATCTAATGGACCCGTGCATATGGTCCAGTAGCTTATACAAAACAAATTAAGCTTACTTTGGTTTGATACTAGCATGTTTTTCAGTGTACACCCTTTAGAAAAAAAAACACTTGTGGAAGAAACATTTCGCCTTACCCTGAACACTAAACCTGATCACAGTCCATTTTAATTCACATTCACCATAGTTTAGAATCACATTTCTGCATGAAGCCTTCCTTCAGGATAAAGCATTCTAAATTTAATACATTTGCCTAAGTATTTTGTGAAAAAGACAGAACTGTGAGGGGGAGCAATTTAGTTCTGTGCACATCACACTCCCTCTGTAAGTGCAGTGTGAAGGGCAGAGCGATGACCCTTTCCGAGACTAAATAAAGTTTATGCCCGATACAGTACAGTAGCCTTCACTTTAGCTGGGCACACAATTGGACACAATGCAGCATTTGTGGTCCATAAACAAGCACAATGGCCAACAATAACCAGCATGGAACTGATCAGATCATTATTACACCTGTTGATAATGATGAAAGACAAAAGATGTATTATATAGGCCATGTATTTGGTAATCTTACAACTGCACAATCAGGCCCCAGTGACACAGGCAATGATCCAGCCATCTGGCAATACATGTGCGGCCTGCCTGGATATTCAACCTGTTGCTGGGGCTACGCAAGTGTCGGGTTAGAGCTATGGAAACTCCCCATCCACAGGTAGATAAATAATGTATTTAACAGAGCACATCCTAACTTTTTACTAAACAATACTCCTCATTAACTCATGGGGGCATATTCAATTAAGATGGCAAATCGCAATTATGCACGGTTGCACACATTAAGTGCCAATACGGTACCGCAACATTGCGGATTTCCCGTTGCAATCCTATGGGGTAGGAATGGAAATCCGTGATGTTTCTGTAACGGGAAGTGTGCAGACACTGGTAACCGCGATCTGCTGCGGTAATTGAATATGCCCCATGGAATTCAATGGAAATGATCAATAAGGGAAATTAATCGATCTTCAGCCAGAGTTTTAATTATGTTGTACAACTTATTATTACACATAAAACATAAAATGTAAAATTCAACAATAAACATGACAACTGAGCACATCACTGAAAACTTATTACGCCAGGGTTGTTCCCTGTACACTATGGGGCATATTCAATTGGCCGCATTACTGTTAAAAGTATTGCGGCCTGCTCATTGTTACCGTTATTACGGTAATAGTGCGCATTATTACCGTTATTACATTAGTTCTAACGCCGGCTTTATGCTCGCAGCTCCCTGAGCTGCGAGCAGAAAGCCGGATTAATACTACCGGAATAACGGTAATAGTTTTAACCCAGCGGTACTTCGGGGAGAATTGAATTCCCCCCCATATATGTAAACCTAGAAGGGCAGTTCAGATAATTCCACGAGATCACTTTTTATTTCCTCTAGCCCTCTTACACTCTCGGACTGAAGGTGCTTATGCCAAGGGCAACATTTGGAAGTGCTACAAACTCCATGAGATGAAAAATACCCAGGAGACTGAAAGCTGTTTGTCTTAATTTTCCTCAGTAAACATGACCAAGTGCATATCAGGTTGCCACTTTTCACATTTGTGACACATTCTTTGTCAGATGTCTCTGAAAGTCAAATTCACAAGTCTAGAATGTCCTGAAATCTGGGACAGTGCAACTCTAGACACCTCCACCCATTGTTTCAAAACCATAAGAGTAACAAATGTGTTGAGCTCTTATTTTCAAACCCTCAGGACATTGTTGAACAGAGGAGTAGTTAACAATTCAGCCATCTTACCCAAGTACATTGTCACACCCTTCGCTACAATCACTATCCCTGCTGTCAATTTCCAACTGCAGCCTACAAGATTTCTCCAACAGGATATTCACAATTCACTCAAACTGCAAAATGTCAGCCTTGTAAGTCAATTAAAAATAGACTATGCCTTTCCTGCGCAATTCCATTAGTAAAAGAAATTTAAAAGAAAAATAAAACTTTACTGAAGGTCCTCAACTGGGTCATACACAGTTCTACTAAGCAGAGTAATGTCCCCTCTTTTGTGCTCTTCTGAGTGATATTGAAGTCAGACAGTAAATGAGGCAGATTACACCATGCCTGTATGGTGCTATTTTCAAACACTTCACACTTCCCTAAAAACTATCAAAACAGCCACCTTACATTTACTATATCAATACTGGCATAAGATGGCTTTAGTACAAGCCTAGAGTATTTGTGCAAAAACAGCCATGTGATCACTAGTGGCTGCGCCTACACAGATCTCAAATAAATGAAAGGTCAAAATAGTAAAAGGTTTGGGAGATTACAGCAGCCAAAGTATAAACTCAACAAATATATATATATATATATATATATCAAATCATCAACAGCCTCACAATGTAGATTCAGAAGTGTATGTATTAAAAACAACCCTCTAAAATGCCCTTTTTTGGTAATGCAGCTTTAAGAAATATTGTTAACATGAAGAAAAGACCATTCTTGACCATTCTTAAAGGTTCTTCACAATGTAGGACATTCGTACATAAATATCTAACTGAAAAGCTATTTTTACATTTTTGACCAGAAGGATAAAAAAAAAAAAAAAAAAAAGGCAAAAAAAACAACAAAAAACACACACACAATAGAATATAAACCATAGATGGATTATTAAAAGTACTACATGACTCTGATCTTTCATTCAGGCTATCATGACTTTGCTAAACACCAGGAAGGTTGAAACCTTCAAGATTAAGATAGTTCTTGAAAGCTTCCTGAGGAAATTCCAATGCATAGAGGGAACTGCCGAATAACAGTTGTAAATTTCAATGTAAACTATACCTAAAGTATTTGCCAGCTTCCTATCAAAGTTTTCTATCAGTTCAAAGAAGTAGAATCTCTGATCTGGGATGCACGAACTTTAGGCAAGATTTAGGGCTTAGGCTGGGTACACTCTACAGGTTTTTCACCCGATTTATAGTGCCAATCACACGATAAATGACCATTAGGTCCAATATCACATTAGTGTGTACATTCCAACGATCATGTTTTATTATTCCAAAGCACATCGTATTGTTTGATTCAATTTTTTTAAATGGACTAAATTGCCAATAACAAAGGAACGATGTCTGGCAAATTCTGAAGTGTAGGCAGCTCTCTATAGAGTTTACATAGAAGCAATCTTTGCAGCCAATGGTTATGACAGATGAAGAGCACAGATCTGAAGGTAAATCTTGTAAAACGTATACAGTGTGTACACATGAATCTGCATGCTGATCGGGACTTTCAGTGTTGTTATAACACTGTTGCTATAACTGTGGTGTTATAACATTTTAGCTGCATTAGAAAGGTCGTCTAGGCTTCTCCAATTTGTTCAACTTATGGTAAGCCCAATTGAATGGAGCAGGCAGTGGGTACGAGGTCATTGGAATCAATGGTTTACATTTTCAGACTTGTGCTTTTATTGCCAACAGAAGGCATTTAAACACTTATTGATGCCAGTAGGTATGAAGCCAAACGGTTTTAAAAGGGCAAATATTTTGGTCACAGCTATATGAGACTTCACACCCCTGACTTCTTTTATCTCAAACAACTAGTTAAAAAAAAAAAAAAAAAAAAATTATTGAACAAGAAGAATAAAAGTAACTGCAGTACACAAGCATCTACAACATACAAACAACTGACAACACGTCCCAAACATAACATTTAATCTTTCAAAACTTGAAGACAAAATAAAAATCATCCATCCCAAGTGATAGGCTTTAATTCTACACATTTGCTGTCTCAAGATCAATTCAACAGCTTTAATTTCCCTATGCTAACAATACAATCATTATCTACAGAAAATATGAAAATTATATATATATATATATATATATATATATATATATATATATATATTTTTACACACAAAATTGTAAGAATGCTGTAAAAAAATAACTTTACTACTTTTGTAAATTTCCTTATTTTCAAATTTAACACGGACCACAATGAAAACAGAAATACACAACTTGTGGGTGGGAGCCCCGAACCACAGAATCTGCTTTTGAGGTTCCCTTACTGTTAGATGTGCAATATTTCTAATGGGAGCTTCCTCTTTAATGGTCTCAAAACAATGACCCAATAACACTTGGATTTAAGAAAAAAAAAAAAAAGAAAAAAAAAGGGTTGATCCGATCATTTAGCGTGGACGCAGAAAACAACCAAATAGATCGACAAGATGCGCATACATTTATAGATATTAAAGTCGGTCAGAAATGTTTGGAAACAGCAACGTTTTCCCTTGTTTGTTAGGCATGCAGAGAGATAAAAGAACAAAAAGACAATCATCCCTTAAAAAAAAAAAAAAAAAAAAAGGCCACACACAGGACAAAAAACCCACAGCTGAAGCATAACCCCAACTGTCCAGGTTTAGGCAGGATAGTCCATAATCTAGAGGACTGTACCATCTACTGGCAATGTTGGGAGGTATGTCCCGCTCGCCGCCACTCTCCATAGTACAGCTGAACGGGTGCAAGTAGTAATGGGAGTGGTATCTGCATGAATGGGGGCAGCACATCAGAAGGACTAGACACACCTTTAGGTGTCTAGGGGCATGGAAGAGTCGTGACATTCTTCACATATTCATGTCTCTAAAGTGAAACAGTCACTGCCCCTTTTCAGAGGGGATATGGCTGCATCACAATTCAGAAATCTGGAAGTACATAGCAGTGTCACTTGCAAATTCATTCCATAGCTTTCTTGCAGTGAAACCTACATGACACGTGACCAGTCTAGAGTGCAACCACACATTATTAATCTAACTTACAAATGTACAGGTGATAACTTCTATAGAAGAGGTTTTATCCTGTTGCCCCCCAAACACTATATATATGTAGGTGCATTGGCACAGCATTAGATCCATGAAAATTTGATAATATACATAACTGTAATAGTTACTATTATATCAAATGTCATTGGATTTATTAGTGGTGAAAATAGGGAGGGACTTATTGGTGTCTCAATTGGAAAATAAAATTGCTGAAAGTCCTTAAAAACTATCTGAAACATTGAAAAACATTTATACCCATACTTGGGAGAAGTTGTAGGTCATTTTCTGGTGTTGGTATCGCATGCAAGATATCTACTACAGGAAATTATTTATTTTTTTTACAATTAACTATCCAACGATCAAAAATAAAAATATATTTAATCCAATATGTTATTTAATGCAAGTTCTATCTCTACTTAGCATTTTAGGGATATGGCCAGGAATATCTTTGAGAAAACCTGATTTGTTGTATAAATGTAGTAATTCTAAAAATAAACTACTGTTAACCTTTTCTTCATACTGAAGCAGTTTGCCTTATTGAACAAAGAGAAAGAAAAGCCACTATTTGGGATTAAAATATACGAAGGCTATGTATAAGAGAACTGAATAACATATATAAAATGACTGGAGTCTTAATAAAATAGGTCTATCATGCTTTCATTCATGATGGACATATTTAAGCTTCAGCAGCCTACCATGTTAGGAGGGAGGTGTTTCTCTAGCTTTGGGGCAGACTAACAGCTTGGCAGACTTGCTTTGCAGAAATACAGTGCAGGTTGGTTGGTTCATATAAAGAGAGGGACCAGGGAGATTACAAATGAAATACCTGCAGATCTAGCTATTTGCATAAGATCCCAATAGGACTCTGTCCCAAAGATGTTTGTATGTTATCCCCGTGTTTGCGTGGGTTTCCTCCGGGTGCTCCGGTTTCCTCCCACACTCCAAAAACACACTGGTAGGTTAATTGGCTAACAAATTTACTTACGTACGTCTGTCTGTACGTCTCTGTCTGTCTGTGTTAGGGAAATTAGACTGTAAGCCCCAATGGGGCAGGGACTGATGCGAGTGAGTTCTCTATAGAGCGCTGCGGAATTAGTGGCGCTATATAGATAAATGGTGAGAATATGAGAGAGTAAAGGAACGGGGAGTTAATGTTTCCTTTTTAGCAGTGGAATGTCTGGTAAACACTGAACAATGAATTTTATCTTTATGACTTCTATGTAAAAAAATAATAATTAGGGTTGAGATTCCTTTAAGACCAGAGAAGAGCTGGAAAACTTTAGCCCAGGGAACAAGACTTGATTCAGCAGCCTGATATGAATATTCTAATGAAAAAAAAATGCAAGTGGCCCTGTGACCCAGCCCAAGATGGGGACCGTCCCGAGAGGGCAGATGTTTAAGACCATTCAGCTGGTCATGTTTCAAGGAAATCCTAAACTATGCATATGTAAAATAATTAACTGTTCAGCAATAACACCTGCTCTAACATTGGAAGTATTCAAAAAAATTACAAGATTGCATATTATTTATATACACTCTGCAATGATCTCTTGCAGTTATAACCAATATCAAATGAGAGTGTTCATTTCATAGAAGTCTTAGGACTCATTCAAGAAACATTTAGTCATAATTTGCTCACACAGTGTTCCATATAACCATACTACTGTGACAATAGTGTAGGCATCAGCATTAATGATCCCATGCACTATTTTCTGACATTTCATGGTGACCCACAGTTCGTAATCCTGTTCATGTAAACGGCAAAAATTTTTACTCATGTCGACTGGAACACAGTAAAAGAAAATTCAGACAAAACACTTGGCTGAACAAGCTCTAACACTCCTTAACATGTTTTTCTATAACAGATTACAAACATTAATTTTATTTTGACTTGCACATAAATATATTTTAACTAAAATGCGTGTCAGGCGTTTGTGTATTATAATGAACAGCACAGTGGCTTAGTCGTTAGCACTTTTGCCTCACAGCAATGGGGTCGCGAGTTTGATTCCTGACTTTGGACTGTTTGGAGTTTGTATGTTCTTGTCGTGTGTTTGGGAATTTAGACTTTAAGCTCCAATGGGGCAGGGACTGATGTGAATTCTCTGAACAGCGCTGCGAAATTAGTGGTGCTATATAAATAGCTGATGATGAACGGTAAAACAGTCTGTAAAATAATTTGAATAGCCTATTCCCAAATGCACAACCCAGAGTTTTCAAAAATATCTAATCGTAAAAGACAAACGCTACCAAAAAATATAAATTATGTTTAGGAATCTCACAATGAAATGACTTTGAAAATACAACTGGGGAGGGCATTACAAAAGGAAGAGAAGTTACCTGTCCAAATATATTTCAAAGTACAGAGTGAACAGATTTTTGCCAGAACTTCTACAGAATTACTAAGCAGGGCAGTTGAACCTTTAGCTCTGTACTGAGAAAAGGTGACTTTCTTACCACTCTTAGGGGCATATTCAATTCCGATCCCGATCCGCGCCGGAACGGCCGCGTACCTAATCTGCGGTACCGCAATAACGAGGATTTTCGTTCGCAGCCCCTAGGGCTGCGTACGAAAATCTGCGTTATTGCCGTACAGTATTACCGGCAGTACTGCGCATTTTCATCGGATCGGAATTGAATATGCCCCTTAGTATTTAAAAGTCTCCATGTTGTCATGCCTGCAAAAACGATCCCTTGCAGGTATATTATCAATCGGGGAGGTCCAAGGGGCAGATTCTTATTACTGTATTAGAACTATGCATCATTATAGTAGGATAACAGTCCTCCTTGTTTATAAATGCACATGTAATTATTTTTAGTTAGTTGCACACACAGCAGATTTCCTGACTAAGAAACAACTGCATTCTGAAGAGAATAGGACAAGTCAGTGTAGCATTAACATTAAAAAAAAAAGTGAGGTTCTGTCACAGCAGTGCAATTCTGTTGTCAAAGCACTGCCAGTCAGAAGTGCAGTTAGAATGCAGTTGGTGTTTTCTTCCACTCCACCATTATTTTTCTTTAGTGTAACAAGAATATTCCATGTAGTTCAAAGATCACTTCTAAAAACTTTCTAGTATTGAGGTCACCGTTAACATTTAATCCCGTCTCTTACGTACTCTTGATGATCCCCCTTTCCTTTAGGATGTCAGGAGCAGGGCCCTCGTTCCTTGTGTGCTCCTTCTACTATTCCATCACCCTCTATACCTCTTGGCCTGCTTCCCTAGCCCTGATTTCTTAGCTTCGGCCTAGTTTTCACTGATTTCTACCATCACTTTCACACATTGTCCCAGACATAATTTGATTTGCATTACCATGTTACCTGTGTATGTCTTTTTGTTCTTTCTGTATCATAGGTCACTGTTTTCTGTATATGTCACGTACAGTGCTGCGGACCCTTTGTGATGCCTTATAAATTAAAGATAATAATAATAATGATGATGAACCATACACTTCAGTGTCCAAAAGCCCAAGGCAGCCACCCACCTGACTGAAGCATGCAGAAGTGTTGTTGATGCACCTACCATCTCCTCTGTCACCCAACTTTGCTGCTTGGGTGTCACTCTCGACTCCTCTCTCTCTTTTGCCCCCCACATTCATTCCCTTGCCCAAGCCTGTCGCTTCCAACTATGCAACATCGCCCGCAACCGTCCTTTTTTCTCTCAGGATGCCACCAAAACTATCATCCACGCACTCATCATCTCCCGCCTTGATTATTGTAACCTCCTCCTCACTGGCCTCCCCCACTCCCGTTTCTGAAGTATTGGTACTTTTTGTTCATTGGTCTGTATGGTTTCACCCTGTATAGTCTACTGCTAGTACTGTGTGCGGCGCTGCGGATACCTTGTGGCGCCTAACAAATAAATGATGATATTATTATTAATAATAATATTAATAATAATAATACTACCCTGTAGAGTTCACACACACAGGAAGTGCAGAGAAGAGGAGCATTACCACTGCTGCCTGTTCAAACTAGGCCTACAAAACCAGTATACAAACAGCAGGTGACACAGGAGACCCGGCAAATGGCAAATCACTGGTTTGAGGCAGGAATTACTGTTAACAGTGAATTCCACAGAGTTCCACTAGAGTTTTAATTTTTGGTTGAGTCATTGTTTAATGGCCCTACACCCTTCCCAATTATGTTGTGAAAGTGGTTTGTTTTTAACAAGACACTGAAATTACATAAATCAGACAATTCTGCTATACTATTATAAATTACAGTCTGGGATAAGCAAGTGTCACCGAGTTACTGGAAAATACATACATATCAAAATTATAACAAATAACACAGAAAGAGAAATATATTAAAATAGGAGTAAAATCATCATAATGGCAGAAACAGACGCACAGAAATGTAGCCTGAAGTGTTAGTGGAAATTTTTATTTTCACAGGAACATACTAAAACAGAAAGAATATATGCACTTAGAAATTACATTAACACCTCAGCAATAGTGAAAATACATGAGAAAGTTAATCTAATTTAAAGCATCCATACAAATCGCTTTCTACCTTGGGATAGATTTATCAAACATTCTAAGGGGGAATTCAATTCCCCCCAAAGTACCGCAGCGCTAAAACTAATACCATTATTACGGTAATAGTGCGCATAATTACCATTATTATGGTAGCTCTAATGTCGGCTTTTTGCTCGCAGCTCCAGAAAGCTGTGTTAATATTACCGTAATAACGGTAATATCCATAACGCGGAGGTACTTTGGGGGGAGGGGGATTCAGTTCACCCCTAAGGGACAGATTCAGTTGTTCGAGATGTTCCTAAGAACATTGTGGCCGCAAATTTTTACCAATATTACGGTAAAAAGAAACGCCCATTTTTGCTCGCACCTCAAGCAAAAATTTGCGTTACTTCTGTTAAAAAAAAAAAAAAAAAAAAGGGTATCTGCGCAAGGTGTCCCTATTTTCAGAATTGAATCTGTCCCTAAAAAGGAAAGTGGAGGTGTTGCCCAGAACAACCTACCATCATTTATCTAGTACATTCTAGAAAATGATAGCTAGAATCTAATTAGTTGCTATGGGCAACATCTTCACTTTTCCTTTTTAGAATGTTTGATAAATCTACCACATTGTGTTGCTCTTCAAGTCATTAAGTTTTCTAGTGTAATCAGTACTCAAGTTTGAAGTATATCTAATTTGACCACTTTTTTCCTTTTATTCATTTATTTTTAAAGAGAAAATGTATGTATGCATGAGGGAAATTTATGGCACATTAAATTGATGTTATTACCCAAAAATGTATGGGAGAAGGAATGGCTGAAATGATGTAAAATAGTGTTCATGTTTTTTGCTACTAGAATTCTTAAACTAAAGAAAAAACTGGCAACTTAAGGAGATGGACAAATCATGTCTCCCCATCCGCTTCTTTTTTACTTTATCTCAGCTTCAATACAAAAACAGAAATGAAACAGAACGGTATGCTACTAGAAAATAATCCAAATAGTCAAGTTTGGTTTTAAAAAAAAAATAAAAAAAAAAAATTATCTGCCTATCAAGATAAAAAGCTATGGATTAAGCACACATTCAACTGTGAATTATTTAATAAGTGTGCGAGTCATATTAAGCTCCCATCTCCAAAATACAACATGCTGTAATTAATATTATATAGGTGAATGCTATTAAGTAGACCCAGGTAAGCCCATCACCCACTGGCGTAAAGCATCATGCTTTTACTTTTTTTTTTTTTTTTATTATTTAACATTAAGTCTTTATTACTGTGTTTGTTTTTAGCATTTTATGTAGTTTATGATGTATTAATACTTTATTATTTATGAATATCTTCCTTTAACTATATGGTTTACATACATCAATTGGCTCTTATGAAAATACTCAATGTTTATACAATGTAAAGCATACAGATGAGAGCTATAATTATTTTAGATATTTATAACAATGCGAATACCTGTCAGTTTGATAAAGCAATGATATGAATGAGGTGAAATGCAGTGGAGAATTCTAAGAACTACTTCTAGTTTCAGATATGCCCATTTTCTATTTTTGTTATATACAATATATGTATTTTTAAAGCAACTAAAGTGTTAAATTTAAAATTATTGTCAAATTTATTGTTTCCCATTATATACTTTGAAGTATTCTAGCGCATTTGAGTATTTCACCTTAGATATTGAGCCTTTGCTGATCTCAAGAAGTGATTTAGAAAAAGCTTGGTTTTAACCTTTTCTTTGGCATGCACATTTTGTGTTGCGCACAGTGGTGGCTTTAAAAAAGGTACTACACTTTTTATTCTTTATTAATCTGTTGCTGGATTGACTTCTCCTTATGAAGAGGATTAGATAGGGACCCAAAGAAAATCTGAAGCATGAAACACCTGTCTACCTGGTACGCACCTTTATATATTGAGCACAGTGGTGTTGAATAAGAAGACATTGCATCATTAAGTAGCATCTGTGTGTGTTCTCTATAGATTAGTAAAGCATGCAGATGTGTATGGGAATGGAACCCATGACCCGATACAATGTCATAGTCACTTTCTATCATCAGTGGGTAACTAGTATTACTGTGATAATAAAATAGGTCACTTGTAGTCATAAGATCAGGGAAAAATGTGAGTTAAAAGTGGAATATATATATATATATATATATATATATATATATATATATATATACACACACACATACACACACACATATATACACACACATATATACACACACACACACATACTCATGATTTTCATTCACAAAATATACAGAGACTTGAGGAAGGGGGAAAAATTAAGCCAAAATTAACAGTCATTAGCATATTAAAGCTGCTCATTTTGTTTATATTACACCAGATGTGAAGACGAGGAAGGACAGATATTCTGTCCACTAAGAACATGTATAATGTTAATACAAAAACGTTTTGATTAAAATATAAAAAATGGACTTGAGTGTTTTAAATAAACATATTATACTAAATATAAGCTTTATGGCTTTATAACTAGAACACTTAGGCAGTATATGGAAATTAAATTGGTTGAATTTCTCACACAATACCAACCTAAACAAAAAAATAACTTTGGAAGAGAGTTCTCTTTAAACATAAAAGATTTTTTTTTTTTTATAGCTCGACTAACAACTGTGCCCAGTGTAATGTGCTGATTGATGTAATTAAACCAGAATTTAGATAAAGAGCTCAAACAACTCCAAATAAGACTTATACAATGTTTGCACATATAAATATTGGTTTCTAATTAGCTATGAGCTTCTGGATACCCTAGTTATCTCTTACAAAGTGCGAACTTTGTGATATTAGAGATAATAAAGTCCAAGGAAACCTTGCATCACTATTATAATTCTCAGGAAAGTGACATTTAGTAACATAGTTGTTACAACATAAGATACGTTGCAGCCACCAGTCTAGCTTTTACTCAAATATAGCAAGTTGAAATAGATCACAAAGGCTTGAGGAAAAAGAGAGCATTGCATTTTCAATGGACTGTACTTTACAAGTGTATATACATGCAAGTATACTATTAAAGCCTCTCTGTTCTCTTTCCATTCACAAACTGACAACTGAGTCTTTCAGCAATTCAGCGCCCACCCACCGCATCTCTCTCTCTGAGACACACACACACACAAGAAAGCGCTTCGGGGAACTAGTGACATTGATATGCATGTTTGGCAAGCCAGGTAAACATTATCCAGCTGCAACATCTGACAGTCTCACTGGAAAGAGGTTTACAATTTTATTTAAAAAAAAAATAAAAAAAATTGGGAGACCAAGCTTAAAATATAAGTTAGAATTATTATTGGGTATAATCAAATAAGAATAATGATCATGTTTAGCAAACCACAGATCAAAATATAAAATTTAGTGCAAGGCAATGGGATGCCAAGTAGTCGGTTCCTCTTGTGACTACAATGAGCCTAGGTTATTAATGGATTTCAAGGAACTCAGACAACCTAACGCCAATGTGTGTAATCTCACGGCGAGTTAAAGATGGGTTGCTGTGTAGACAAACCTATCATACAAACTGGGGCCCAAAAAAGGGCAGGGTGAATGTAACCATGGCTGGCTAGAGTAGCCCCACAGCAACAACAGCAATGTGCACCCAGTTATGAATGTAACATTATACAATTTATCATCAGGTTCAGTTGCACAAGGTGAGAAGCTTTAGTTGAAAGATTAAATTTAAACACACATTTGGAAATTTGTATGATTAGGGGCCTTATTGCATTTCAAGCAGCCACAAATTCAGGTCTTACAGATTGCAAGCTCAATGCACCCTTCTCTTCCGAATTTTATTACATGTACTTGTTGTTTCTTTTTTTTTATTGTGTGTACAATGTGCCATTAATTGTATAAACCATTGCAGTGCTGCATGTGTGTGTGTGTTTATATTAATATTATAGACACACACACACACATTATATATATATATATATATATATATATATATATATATATATATATATACACACACATATACATATACACACACAGACTACTGTGAAAAAATTGCACGAATCAAGTTTTGCAGAGATGCGATACAATCTTCAGGTTCCGCAGAATGGCAGTCTGCAGGACTCTAGTACATTCACATTTTGTTGAATAGTGTATTAATAGAGCTTAGAGTAGGGTGGTCAATTTATTCAGCAATGTGGCATGGTTGGGGTAGGATTGGGAGCATCAACGGCCAAATTCCACCAGCATGACTTCGAAGCCAAATGTGTATGTATGTGTATATGTGTGTATATATATATATATATATATATATATACATATATATACACACACACACACACACACCAATCCACAAATAGCACTAGTGTGTGGAAAAAAACATTTACACTAATTCAACAACATACAATATGAAAAATCAGCATCTGGATCTCATCTTGGAGTATTCCACCAGGTATTCCAAGGACCAATTATATAGTCTGAACAGAACACATTCTACAAAGCCTCTCTTATAAAAAAAACATTCAAACAAAATTTACAGATAGGAAATTACTAAATGTTAAGCCCATTGCTATCGCTATATTCTTAGTGGGAGGCAAACAAAGCAAATCTTTGTTCTTATGTGACTATCTAAATATATTCAGGGCTGTGTAATTTGGGTTTAATTTGTTGAACTGTAATGAATTGGTGGCAATGTATTCTGAACTTTTTACCCTCTCGGAGGTGTTCGATTTCTATTTTTTTTTCCCTATGTACTATGCAGACTGATGTGATCATATGAATTGAGGGACCTTTCACCTTGTATGTTCAGACAATGATTAATGAGTTTCATTCAAACAAAAGAGAAAACAATGATCTTTGTTCTATTGACAAAACACATTTTTGAGGCATCCTTAATATAATAGCCTAACACTTACCAAAAATTATTTTAAGGGGAACGCACTTTGTATAAACATTTTTTTGTTTAACCCTCACACCTCTACTTGTGTATGTTAAAAAAAAATTCCCCTTTGGAAGCATTTAATTACTCCTCGTTGGTTGCAATTAGGTTTGTTTTTAAACCTTATGCAGCATTTGGAAACATACATGATATTAAATATTATGGCTCTATCTCACCCACATCCACTGAATAGTAGAAATAATCTGTAATTTAAAGAATGCATAATTTATGTCTGGTACTCATTGTTACTAGTGAAAAATTAAACAAAAAGTATGTTTGTACTTTATTGTGTGTGTGCTCCCTACAACAATTGATTTTAAATTAAGTATACCATATTCATGGGATATATTCAGCCATGTAAATTCACTCTTCAAACTTCTAACCAGATATATGTTCAATGCATAAAAACAATCAGCACGCTTAAAAAAAATAAATGCATAAATAAAATGTATTGTAAAATGTATACATTTTCTAATTTATAATGTTTTCTCTTTCTTAACAAAAACACATATACATACATATATATATATATATATATATATATATATATACATACATATATACATACATAAAACATAAGCAGGCTGGCAAGGCTTCTAAAAGCATATTTGTTTTTGTTCAGTAGAGAGGCTTTAGATGCCTGAAAATCTATACAGCTAATCAAGGATATTTTTACTGCCCCCTGTAAGTTCATGAGAATGTCTATTGATCTTAACCATGACTCCATAGCTATGATCTCTACTTGAGACAGGCTTTTATATGGATACTGACAAGACACTGCACTATTCACATCAAGGAAGCTGCTTGTAGGTGACAAGTTTGGGAAAATTATATATTTTTATCATAAAGCATTCAACTTTCAAGCTGTGCTAAAATACCTACCAAAACATCCATATGCTTACAGAAACATGAAAGTGTTAAAGATAGGCACTTTTAAATCCTTATAATTACATGCAAAATTCTGCAAAGTGTACTCTTGTCAAAAGATTATATATATATATATATATATATATATATATATATATATATACATACAAACAAACACACACACATACACATATATACACACACACACACATTTCTGCGTCTTAGTTAACTTTATGCAAAATACATTTTCATGTGATAAATAGATTGCAAAGCTAACAGAAGAACTGATTTTTGTTTTTTACTATTATATCAGGGAGACAATCAGAATGAGGGAAAACAACAATCAAATGAAGGCTTTTAAGACCATACTATCACAAGAAGAAAATGATGATCTGACTATTCCATGATACTGGAAGAGTTAAAATCCCTGGCTGCCTGAATTAGGCATTGGTTACATTGAGGATGCCTCAGTGTTTTATCAGCTCTCTAAACTGGGTCACCCCATCGTATTGCACACACGACCTCCATTTTAACCTCCATACTGCCATATGGGCCGAGAACACCAAAATACAAAACCCTAAGCACACCAGAAGTATGTAGAAAATGTAAAGCCCCTTTGAACAATACATGTGTGCCTTATGCTTATATAGGGCTTTAAACTTCAGTACCAATTTTAATGTTGGTCAATAAAAATACTATCACAAAACAAATTACAAATAAGTTTAATGCCACGTCAGTAAATAAACAAATCCGACACGCAAAAAGACAAAAGCAAAAAATTAAATAGTAAAATACTAGCTTTTGGTATACTAAAGTCATACCCACGTAGATTGGTGAAGGAATGGGAATAGCAGAAATACATACTTTCATCAAGTAGGAAAAAAAACATCACAACACACCATACATAGCACACATTTCAGTTTAATTATATTGTGCATTCAGTGTCCAAAATAAGCATGCAAATTGAAATAATTAAAGAAAACAGTTAATAAAAGTAACATCATCAATGAGAAAGGAAGATACTCCAAGTTGTTTAATGTTATTTTGCAAGCAGTCCCGTTTTGAAGTTTACCTTCAACCTGAAAGGGGAAGCCAATGGGGCAGAATACCTCAAATGCAAGAGAGCATACCAAAAAAAATCAAACTTAACAAATACCAAATGCAGGACACACGAATTAACATAATAAGAGGGGCATTTACAGGCAATTCCTTTAAAGTTTATCCTCTTCAAAAGCCTATCGTACTGTCATCCCTACAAATGCAACTATTAAAAAATAAAGTACATAAGTGACAGGTGACAAACATGATAATAACCAGATCAAATAAAATGTAAATAAAAACTAAAAACAAATAAACACAAGTATGCAAATACTATCTGTCCTTTACAAGCTTTCCTCAAAAATATATCCAAGATGCAAAACCCCACGTAGATAAACGCTCTAAACCACAGGCTGCATGACAGGAGTGGATGCAAACAGTAATAAAAATGAAGGAGAATATTTTTTTAATTTAATAAAAAGTAAAGTTTCGCCATGAATGGTGTGATTAGTTAATCCAGGAGCAGGAATGAGGGAGGCTGTCTGTGTCTGCGGCTAGCACTGTGTGTGTAGGGAGAGGAGGGGGAGCCCAGCCTGGCACCACAGCGCCACCAGCATCATCATGTAAAACAACCAGCGGATGAAGCAAGTTCAATAAAAGAGGCAAAAAAAAGTCCAATAAAAAATAAACTTGGAGAGGTCTAAAGAGATACGAGTGAAATAAGGTTTTAAACCGGGGAGAGGTGCCCCGGTAAGGGCAGAGGAGAGGTGGGAGAGGGAGCAGGAAGAGGAGAAGAGCGGCGCCACAGAGCCGGCGCCATCTTGGCTGATCGATGAATTGAACAAAGAGGATCAATTTCTGATAAAACGTTATCAATGAGAGCGGCCAGAAAGGCGGCGGTTTTGCCCCGGTCAGGGACGGTGGAGAAGGGATCGGAGCGGACAGACAGAAGGCTGGGAGAGAGCGGGAAAGGGTGGCGGAGGAGAGGAGGTAAGAAAAGGGAGCTGACCTGCAGCTGCTGTAAATCAAAGCGCTTCCAATATTGAAACATCGATCCCGCATTGGCCGCCATCTTGAGACATATTGAGACGGAGTGAGAGGCTGATAGAGAGGGGGCTGGAGTTCAGGAGCAAGCGGCGGAGGAGGGGGAAAGGAAAGGAGGGAGGGAGCAAGAGCAAAACACGGAGCGGACTTCCACACCCACCGTCCCCCCTATCCCTCTGCCGGCACGGAGCGGAGCTTCTCTCACACAAACCTTCCATCTTAACGGGGGGACTCGCTGCCATCTCTCCCGCCCGATGCTCGCTCGTCAGGCGGCCGCCTGTCCCTGCCTGGAGTCCCGCGACCCAGCCGGCCGCCTGCCCCAGCCATGCACCGACCGGCACAAGCCATGAGCAGGAGACCGGGGAATAAACGTCTCTCACCCACTTTTATCGTCCACTTATTTCTACATTTTACTTATTTCCTCCTTTGTTGTACAAGTGACTGCGCGATGCTTACAGTGATACAGTGTAACCAAAGTGCTCCGTGTATTCCTGCAACTTCACACCCATTACATACAGCTAGTACAGATTATTGTGTTTGTATTATTGCTGTGAAAATTAATATATAAAGTGTAGCATAAGAAACATGTTATTAGTAATGACTGCTGTACTCCAGCCACCGTATGACCCACGTCACATATAATAATATATGTTATTACATATATAATAACCAGCTTCTACTTGCACTAGGTGCCCCGAGCACAATATGAAGGGGTATCAGGGGTATGATGTCTGTGGAGGACGCTGGTTAAATAACATTATTTTACTTACTAATTGAAAGACCACCTGAGGTCAGCGGCGGCACAGAGGGGGGGGGTCAGGGGGGCCGGTTCCCGGCCACTACGGCGGGGTAACATATGGACACTGCTTTATTTGTTTATATTGTTACACACAACGACAGCGCACTAGGAGCAGCCGCTCCTGTCACATCGGGGGGAGACACACGGAGGGGGCGGGGCTTGGGGCAGAAGGCGCCGGACGCTCAGCGAGAGGACGCGGGTTCGAGTCTTCATTAAGACACTTGTGTTCTATATTAATATATTTTAGATAACAATCTATACGGTTGTTCTAAAACGTTAAATACATTTTAGGTAAGGTAGAAGTTTACATGGCAGACAATGAAAGAATGAATTTAAAGTTGAGAGAAACTTAAAAGCATTTGCTATGGTGAAGTAAGGAGTTGGTCACCATCATTTTCCTTGGTTGTCAGAACAGCTCTGTAAACAGCAGTAAATCGCCATTTCTGGAGGAACTTGTCTCCCATCTAAAATTAACAATACAATGTTTTCTTTTTAACATGTTATGTAAATATCATGTCAGGTTGATTTTGTTATTTTTTTTTTTTTTTACTAGTTAGCAGGTTTTTTGCAATAGTTTATTTTACAATAAGCAGATATAGAAAAATAAAACTCCGCACCAAGAGTTGGAACTTTCCCTACTGGACATTTTTTTGTGCATTATACATGATGGTGAGAAAATAAGTGGTCAATAACATCATCATTTATTTATTTATATAGCGCCACTAATTACGCAGTGCTGTACAGAGAACTCACATCTGTCCCTGTCCCAATAGAGCTTTACATTGAAGACAAGTAATGTAGACTTAGCCCTAAACCACTTCCTGATCATATATACAAAGTGGGTCAGACCTTAATAAAACCCAAGTTATTAAATATTTGAAGTGGGTTTATATATCCCAACATGCAGGCTTCCTGTTAATACTTGATCAAAGTTGTAAGTGAAATTGTGAATTGCTAAAGTATAGACGACTTTCAGAATAGGCTCAATTGATTTATCAGCACAGCTTACAGAATGGAGGTCACAGCTAATTGGGGATGGGGCTAATTGGGGAGACATTATTTGTTATCTAGAGTTCTTCGTCTTTTTGCTTTTACAACACACATGGTGCTGGCACAACTGAATAACTGCTTCCTTAATGCTTTTACTGAGTGAATATTATTATTATTATTAACATTTATTTGTTAGGCGCCACAAGGTTTCCGCAGCGCCGCACATAGTACAAACAGTAGACTATACAGGGTATAACAGTACAGAACAATAAACAAAAGTACCAATACTTCAGAAACTCCAGGCAGGCAGATGCAATAGACACGGAGCAGAAGAACGGGTAAGGAGACAGGAGGGAAGAGGGCCCTGCTCAAGCGAGCTTACATCCTAAGGCTAGTATGTAGTATTCCTACATGTAGTATTAATATTATTATTGCAGGTATTATGTGGAGGCTTAGTCACTGATTTCTTGGTTAGGTCATATCTTTTTCTATAACTTGTCTTATTTATTTATTTATATAGAGCTAGCTATACATGTCATTAATTGAATGTTGCTTTATTTGTATTATGTAAGATGCATTTCTAGCAGTCATAAATATTTTTTTTACTATTAAAGGAAATGCAATGTGTCGAAAATCACATGTAAAAAAAAAAGTATAAAACAATAAATCACAAGTGACAGGCCCTAGACAGTCACAAAAAAACACAGATTCAAGTTATTGGATGCAAAAAAAAAATTGCTAGCGGAGCCTGAGCCTTTATGTAGGTTGCCAGTAACTTGGTAAAGATGTGAATATAATGAAATAATCTGTATGGTTTTCTAATAGATAATAAACATACAAATGTTTACAATCTATTTTGTGGTTAAGTGACAGGTACACTAAATAGTATAGATACATAAATCTTGACATGTAACAATTTACTTAATGGCAAAATGGGTATACTGTGCCTGAGTTTTAGATAAGAACAAGGAACACATGATATCTGACTTGCTAACATGTGACATTTGTCTGGTTCAGGATTTCCCTTTTACTTTATTGACTGAATTAACTTGAGCTAAGTTAATTAGTAGCAGTAGGCATTTAGCATGCCTTTTACTTCAAATAATGTTAATCCAGTCAAAACTTATGTGGGAAACAGAACCAGCTAAATGACTCCCTTGTAAAATGAACCATGTTGGTATGTTTATGTGATATATATCCGCAATGAGCATTTTTCAATTAAATTAAAGGCATGATCTAGTTTCTTTAAAATGAAGGTGGCTGCAGCACTCAATGTGCTGCAATAACTCTGTCCCTTCATTCTATTTAATAGTAGAGGAGGGAGGATTTAAGTGCAAAAAAATGCAATTGACTAAAATAAAGATGCTATGTATCTCTGGCCATTATTGCAAAATTTTTAGAGATAGTAATGCTATCAGCTCACCTGAACACTTTATTTATATAAGTTCCTAATACATTTCAGAAGATTAATGACATAACTACCCCAACTTTTCCAGCATATATAAGAAGCATGTGCATGTGTAGTGAAGCCCTTTGGTTCATGCACCGCTCCCCTATACTCTGGCACATTTTGCGAACCCTCTTCTGTTCAGAGTGGGGACTGGGATATTAAGAGGGCAGGATCCCCTACCTTCCTGCCATGCTTTCAGTGTTCCACCAGCCCTGCTGGTAGTGCTCGGCAGACCTGAATATTTTCATGATTAGTGAAGTGTAGTGTATATTTTTAGGACACTGAAAAATGGGTAGTGATTATGTAATGCTGCAAATTATAGAAATTGTCTATTGATAATTTATATAATGTGAGCATTACAAGTCAGGGAGACATTAAGGGACAGAATCAATTACAAGTATATCTAATCGAGGGCTCATGCAAAGTTCCTCCACTGGATGTTTAGGGTTAAAATCTTCGCTTATTTTTGCTCACACCTCATAGAGGTGCTTGTGAAAATGAGCAAATTTTTCAGTGCAGTAATTGTCGGTACTGCGTGCATTAACACCTCATTTGAGGTTCCAACGGGACATTGCTTGTAATGGAATCTGCCCCTAAGAGACATTAAATTTACACATTTTTTGATGCTTAGTTCTCTTTAATGCTTCTGCTGCAGCACATTCAGGTTTTGTCATGTAATGTGATTGAAGGAGGAGGGAAAACACAAGTTCCAAGTAAATATGGAAACTTCTTGTCACTGCTTTATATATAATATACTTTTCTTCTAAAGTAGGCTTGCTATTTTCTAAAACGTGCAACTTCCATGATACACTTTAACATAATATGTACGTAGCACTAGGCTTTTAGGAACTTAATGTTTTTTTTATTGCTGTCCCCCTCCCCCTCATTGAAGCCGCTTTTTTTCTGGAGATGATGACAATTCTTAGTCTTCCTTGTGAGCCATGGGGTTAATATTCCCAGTCACTATGGGTTTATAATTAATAGTCTATTTAATATTAGTCTTAAAAATTATAATGTAGCCAACATAAGCAATATTCTCAAACTTTTGAAGAAGAAAAATGAGTAAAGCTGAATGCACCGCTATTATATGACATGTATTATTGATGAGATAGTTACAATAATGTATTGCTGCTTCGTGTAATTCACCATCATAAATCTGTGATTATGTTTTCTTTGTCACATTGACTGATCGTTAGCATGTAAACAAGCAATAATATAAAACAAAGCAATGCATTCAAATATTTATTGGTCAGAGTTTGTCAGTGAAAATTTGCCTATAAATTATTTACTTAATTGCCGTTTTACTAGTAAGCATCATGTCATTCTGTAGACTGTAAGGCATATTTTGAGTGACAGATATTACCTCATCTTGTCCTTTAGCTTTAACATCTCCACTTAATCAACTATGTCCATCCATCAAGCTTACCAGTATCATTATGCCTTAAGTAGCATCTGAGCAAAGGAAGATTGATACTCTAAGTACTTCTTTATGGGCACATATAAAAAATATTCATGTGATATCAAACTGTTCAGTAGTGAAATTTTCTTAAAAATTGATATATACATTCAAAACAGCTCAATAAAAATCTTCAATACTGTATGTCATGAAGTAAAATCTCAAGGTAGCGGATTCCCTGTTACCAAACAAGGTTTGCAAAGGCAGGATTGAGGTGCAGAATCTAATGGACCACTGGTATTCACCAGGGACCCCCGCAAGGAGGTTTCGGATTTGCTGCTTGAAGTCCACATGTCGTGGTCCTCTGAACTGCTCCCTGGTTTAAAACTGGAGTCTTTTATGTCTCTTGAAGGTCACCCATAGTTTAAAAAATAAATAAAATAGAGGGAGCCCCACCTCGGGCTTCCCAACAGATTGTCAGTGCCGACTCCTTGTGATCAGAAGTGTTGTATTGCCAGAAGTGTTCTAATTCCATGTATACTAGTTTAGGAGGTTTGGTGTAAATGTTTAACTGCTATTTTATATACATACCTAAGTACTTTCAGGTGTGTGAATACTTTTTTATGGCCTATTGTATTTCTTACCCACTATGTACTGCTCTTCCTCCAAACGTAATGCCCCTCCCCCTTTTTTTGTACTCTACTTGAAGTTCTTGCGAAACTTAATGATAAAAAAAAATGATGTTAAAAAAAATGATAGCAAATAAAATAAATAATTGGACAATAATAATTTGATATACAAGGCTTCCTAAAAGGGGAGACAGTGTTTCACATGCATTAAATAAATGTAAACTTTTTGGGATCCATGGATTTAAAACAATAGAGCCTTTTGATTTTAATGTAGACATGGATATTCAATTTGTGTCATAAGTTGCTTATTTCTGGTGTTATAATATGCTTTTAAGTATTTTTATTATTTGTGGTTATGTAGTTATCTAATATGTCTACTAAAAAGTGGGCATATATAATGCTGGTTTCATGCAGCAATAAAATGCATTTCATCCAATATTGTAGCTTGTGCTCCGAAAATTTAATGATGCCCTAAAATAATCCATTGATCATTTTTGGCTCATATTCGTTCATCTTTGACTGCACTTACAGGCCCCAGTCATGTCAGCCAGATGTCAGCTAGTTTGGCCCCCTGCATATGTAGTCAAATGTAGCATGTAGCTAAATTGGACACCGCTTGACACTCATGCAGAGGGGCATGTTCGGAACAGCTTAAGGTAGGACTATTTGTACACACCTGGGTTTCCATTAGACCCCTACCCTTGCATGTACCTATAAAGCCTTCTCCCCGCAGAACTTTTTTTTTTTTTCTTTTTAAATTCTTTATTTTGAATGGTCAGTCAACAAAAGGTGGATACAATTCAAAATAAAGAGTTTACAATGTATACATAGAAGGACATTAACATTGTAATGGAATCCAGAGAAGGCGTCCTTCGACAACTTGAGACATATATTGACCATATTTTCATTTTTTTGCTCTTGTGTAAGTGTAAGAGACAATAATGCAAAAAGTAGTAGGTAAAAATGTAATGTTAGAGGATCAGGAGATGGCGGGACGAGTCCTGCTCGCCGCACATGGGTCACGACGGAGTCATTAAGGGCCAGAGGGGAACAAGCGTTCTGCGAACTGCCAAGGAACCCACACTTGGATTAAAGCGTAACCTTTATCGTGTAAGTAGTAAGTAATCTCTTCCATGGCTGCCACATGCCAAATTTGCTTCTTAAGGACAGAGAGAGATGTAGAAGAGCTGCATTTCCAATTAAATGCTATAAGGGATTTGGCGGCTGTAAGGATGTGTGCAGTCAGTTTTCTAGAAAATTAGAACTTGATTTTTACATGTCTTCGAAGGTTGCAGATACCTTTTTCACCTTAACATATACACTTCATATAGAAAAGTGCTTTTCTAGGCTAATGTCTATGAATGTAATATAAACATTCAAATGCATGGTATTGATGTGTAATAAAGATCCCTCACTCTGAATAATACTCAAACAAACATTATTTTACAAGAAGTAAAAAAAGTTTAAATTCATGAAGCGGTGTCCCCAAGGTGATAGCACATAGGACTTTGTAGTAATGATTTTGCTCTTTCCACAATATACATTTATAGCTGGACCCACAATCCCACAAAACTAGACACAGAGTGATTTTTAAGGGGCGGTTGGAGGTCAAATTAAAAATGTGCGGACAGATTTACAGTGGGTGTGTCCTAGGCTACTCTAAGTCACAGTTGCCCGGTATTTGTTTTCTACATGCAATAACAGGCTGTTTTTTTCGTGCATGCCAACAAAAAATTGCATTTATACCATTTGTATCACAGCATGGTTTGTCCATAGGCAAATATGCAGCTTTTAAATGTGTTTGCTCCTAACTCTAAATGAGACTCTTAATTTTTGTACACATTTTCAAATGTTATTTTAATATTTGTAAAGTGAACACCTTAATTCAATACCTATTCCTACTTCTTTTTTTTTTAATGTTTAGGCTGCAGATTCTACTGACTTTGTAAAGGTTTTTTTTTTTTACACTTTCAAAGAACTTTAATGTAGCTTTTACATCCCCAACCTTCAACTTTTAATAAATGTATTGCTTCATCCTTTTTTCTTTGTTACTGGTCTCGTCTCCGTTGCCCTTGAATAAAACACAGCTCACATTTGTTCAGGGAATTAGATACAATTTCTTTCACAGATCAGTTTAGTGTCATATATTAAATCAACAAAAATAAAAAAAGACTTTGCCTAGACAATATAAAAGCGTTGGTGAAAAACACAGAAGGAATTCTGAAATAAATATATTACATAAAAGTTGTAGTTAGATCTAATAAATTGTGTGACATTTTTTTTTTTTTTTTAGAATTCTTTATTTTGAATGGTCAAGCAATACAAAGCATACAAGATACAAAATCAGAAGACATTTACATTGTAATGAAATCCAGGGAGGACATCCACAAAAAACTTAAGATGTAAACTGACCAGTTTTTTTTTATGTTATTTCTTGCTGTACCTTTCATAGATCAGACAACATCAAAATAGAACTGGGGGTATAAAAAGAGGGGGGGGGGGAGAAGGAAGATCACAGAAGTTGGGCAATAATGCGGTCAGAGAGAAGGCAATGAAAGTGTGTTAGAAGGTCGAGGGTTGGTAGAGCAGGAGCAGGGTCCTACTCGTCACACATGGGCCTCCAAGAGGAAATTAAGTGTCAGGGAAACGCGCCTTCCGCCATTTGCCATGGAGCCCAAACTTGGCTGAAAGCGTAACCTCTGTCATGTAAGTGGTAAGTAGTCTCCATTGCTGCCACATTCCAAATTTGTTTTTTAAGGGCCGAAAAAGATGGAGAAGAACTGCGCTTCCAGTGGAGGGCAATGAGAGATTTGGCGGCTGTGAGGATGTGCGCTGTCAATTTTTGGAGAATTTATCAAGGTCCGGGGGAGGGTAACAAAGGAGAAAGATCCAAGGGTCCTTCGCAACGGGAGTCTCAAATAAGGTATTGATAAAGCCATGGATCACGTCCCAGAAGGGAGTGATGATTGGACAAGTCCACCAGATATGTATCATAGAGCCCCTGTGGCCACAACCCAGCCAACAGTCAGGCGACGAGAAAAGGAACATTGCATGAAGTCGAGTGGGGGTGTAATACCAGCGATAGTAAATTTTATAGGATGTTTCTTTTAGTCTGGTCAATATAGAGCTTTTGGCTATCCCCAGTTTCATGTCCTCCCAGGCCTCCTCATCTGGCGGAGGGCCGAGATCTCTCTCCCATTCAATCTCATGGGGGGGGCTGAGGGTGAAGAGTGGAATCAAGAAAGATACTATAAAGCTGGGATATCATGCCTTTGGACATAGGGTGGAGTTTGCATAGGTTCTCAAATGGAGTGAGGGGACGTAGTGTAAATTTGGGTGGCAGGGAACGTAAAAAATGGCTGATTTGAAAGAACTCAAAGGGGCTAAGAGTCCAGTCTGGGGAGTGGGACTGGAGCTCAGCCAGTGGAAGCCACTGGCCTCGTTTCGAGAAGTCTGATGGAAATTTAAGTCCAGCCTGAGTCCAGAGACGGTGTCTCAATCTAGAGAGGCTGGGAGGAAATATGGGATTAAACTAGATGGAGGTCAGGGGAGAGAGGGGGCAGATGTAAGCTTTAGTTTGAAGGAGTAGGAATCCCAAATCTTAATGTCAAATTTAATAGTGGGAAGGAGTTTAGAAGGCGAGGGGCGATGTATAGGGGGCAGGCCCCAAAGCGGGGTCAAATCAGGGAGGGCAGTATGCGCCGCGTCCAGGTCAAGCCATGACATAGAACCTGAGGGGGCATATGATGCAACAATTTGGGAGAAGTGGGAGGCCAGGTAGTACATCTTAATATCGGGTAGACCCCTACCACCCCCGGGGATAGGTTGCTTCAGGACAGCAACCAATACCCGTGGAGGCCTATTGTTCCAGATAAACCGAGTAAGGGCCTTCTGGATGTTGGATAGGAGGGTGGCAGGGACAAAAACTGGTAGGGTTTGGAAGAGGTACAGCCATTTGGGTATGATATTCATTTTTACTGCAATGATCCTGCCCAGCCACGAGATAATAAGGCGGTTCCAAGAAGCCAAATCAGATTGAGTTTTGGAGAAGAGAGGTGGGAAATTCTCTTGGTAGAGGAGATCGTATCGGGAAGTGAGATAGACTCCCAGATATTTAATTTTCCTAGTCTGACACTTGAATTTGAAAGAGGACCGTAACACTTTGGCCTCCTGGGGGGAGACATGGAGCAATAGGGCCTCTGATTTCGTATAATTTATTTTGTCGCTAGATACGTCACCATAGGCCTGGAGAACATTATACAGGTTAGGGAGGGAAATCGTTGGTTGGGTGAAAAGCAGGACATCGTCCGCAAAAAGCGAAATTTTAGAGTCGATGTCCCCCACCTGCACACCAGAAATATTAGTATTATGGCGAATTTGAGAGCCCAATGGCTCAATCACCAGAGCAAAAATAAGGGGAGAGAGGGGACAACCCTGCCTCATGCCGTTTTGGATGGCTAGCGGGTTTGAGGGTACCCCGTTGATCAAAACTTTAGCTGAAGGCGAGGAATATAGTGCCAGGACGCCAGTGAGGAAGTTGCCAGCGAAGCCAAAGGCCTCAAGAGCCGCTTTCATGAAACCCCAAGAGATCCTATCAAACGCTTTTTCAGCGTCCAGAGAGAGGATTGTAGTGGGAGATCTCCTGGTGTTTGCAATGTGTATGATATCAATGGCCCTTCTGGTGTTGTCCCTTGCCTGGCAGCCTAGAATAAATCCCACCTGGTCGTAGTGGATCAGCGAGGGGAGGAATATGTTTAAACGATTTGCTAGGATCTTGGCGAAAATTTTTAAATCTAGGTTGAGAAGGGAGATGGGTCTGTAGCTGGAACAATGAAGTGGGTCTTTCCCATCTTTTGGGATCACTACAATTCTAGCTTTGAGCATTTCGGGTGGGAAGGGGGTTCCTTGAAGAACAACATTGTACAGGGAGAGCAGGTGGGGGGCAAGCACACTCAAATTTTTTTTATAATAAGCTGCCGTAAATCTGTCTGGGCCTGGAGATTTTCCATTCTTTTGTGATTTAATAGTGAGCAGAATTTCATCTAATGTAATTTCTTCATTGAGGGAATGGAGGGCCTGAGGGGACAATTTGGGAAGTTTAGATTTAACAAGGAAATCTGATATCAATGAGGCGTTAGACTGCTGCGGGTTAGAGGCAGGGGGAGGTGGAAGATTTTACAGGGCGGAGTAATATTGCTGGAAAGCCTCTCTGATAGCAGTAGGGTTATGAAGGAGCTGGTTTTTAGAATCACGGATTGATATGATATTTTTGTGGGTCCTTTCTGAACGAAGCCGCACAGAAAGAATTGTATCCGCCTTATCCCCCTTTTCATAGAAGGATTGCCGGAGCCATTTAAGGCGTTTGGCTACCTGCTTGGAGAAAAGAAGATCTAATTGGGCCTTAGTCTCGCGGAGGGCTAGCAGAATGGAAGGGTCTGGAGTAGCCTTGTGTGGGGATTCTAGAGATTGTAGTTTAAGAGATAACTTATTGGTCATGGTAAGGGATTCTTTTTTTCTTTCTGGAAGCGATGCTAAGCAGGTGCTCCCTCAGGACCGCCTTGTGCGCTGTCCATAAAGTGGCCCTAGAAATATCTGGGTGGTCGTTGAGCTCGAAATAGTCTTCAAAGTGAGCCCCGAGCTGGGAAATTATATCCGCATTATGGAGCAGAGAGTCATTGAGGCGCCAGGTCATGGGGCGGGGACGGTCTGGGAGGCCGCAGAGGTCTATAGATATAGGGGAGTGATCAGACCAAATCATTGGGTGAATTTGGGCCGCCTGGAGGTTTAATTCAAAGTTGTGACTGAGCAGGATCATATCAATGCGTGAGTATGAATGGTGTGGTGAGGAGTAATATGTATAGTCCCGAGAGGACAGTTCCTTCACTCGCCAGGAATCGTAGAGAAGCTGGGATTTCATGAGACTGAGGAGAGATTTAGAGGATAAAGAGTCAGAAGCATTAGGGGGGGGCGGCCACAGGGGGATAACGATCCAAGGATTGGTTCAAGACCGCATTGAAATCTCCCGCTACGATAAGGTCCCCCTGCCGAATACGGGACAGCAAATCATCTATTTTGGAAAAAAAGCGGTTCTGTTGCTGGTTGGGAGCATAAACATTAACGTGCATAGCTTGTTGTTAAGCATACCTACCAAGATGAGGTATTGGCCTTCTTTGTCTGCAAGGGAGTCAATGAGTTCGTAGGTCAAATGGCAGGCAAACAAAATCGCCACCCCTCGTTTTTTGGTTGAGTGATCGCAAGCATGGTATGAGGCGGGGTATGCTTTGGAGCAGAACTCTAGGTGGGAGTTATGTTGAAAGTGTGTCTCTTGTAGAAAAATTAAATCGCCCTTTAGGGTAGCGAAAAGCTTACCTCTTTTCTGGGTGCTATTTAGCCCTTTAACATTAAAAGAAAGTGCTCTAAGACCCGTGTGCAGCGAGGAGGAGAAAGATCAGGAAAAGATTTAACACAGAGTGATCAAATAAGAAAGGGGGAGGGTTTAGAGGGGAAGTGGGAGAGGGAGGGGAGGGTATATGGTCACTCGGCGGAACAGGCCGGGACCTGTGGTGCCGACAATGGGAAGGATAACTATGCGCTGGGGAAGCACATAGGTCAGCAAAAGAGCCATAGGCTCTAGGGAGGCGTGGTGAGGCCGCAGGAGGGTGCATCACCGGGGGGTGAAGAGCTAGGCTCTAAGTGTGTACCCCTCTGGGCCACCTGAGATATTGTAAATATAGCAAAAGTAGCAGAAGTAACGGGTGGGCGAGTATGGGGGAGGAGACGGGGGGGGGGGGGTTAGTCCCAAGGGAAAGTAGAGGGTAGAAAATATGTTCCTGGAGATGGGAGGGTATTACATCAGGGAATGAAAGGGAGGGCAGTTGAGAGGTGTCTATGAGATAAGAAAAAGTAGTATCAATGTTTAGTAAGACCAAGGAATTACCAGGTTGAGTAGTAGGAGATAAACATTAAAAAAAAACAAACGGGACAACAAATACCTAGAACAACAAATTCTCGGCTCAAGTGGGGTAACTCCGGTCGCATCCTACGGTCACCCGTGAGAGGAGTAGTAGCTCCGGTTAACATTGTGTAACATAACCTAACATGGTATAAATTGGGAATCCCAGAAGCCTTAGGATGCGCCCCTTAGTAGGGGAGGCAGCCGAAAGGAGCCGGGATTCAGCAACACAGTTTGTGTGACATTTTTACATGCATATATCATGTCGCCTTACATCAAAGAAACATATATGAAGATTAGATTTTATTTTTTTATAAATGTTCAGCAGTCCTGAACATGAATCTATTCATGTGCCATACCCACAAACCAAATTGAATGACAATTACCAATACTTTAGAGATCCTATTTTAGCTGCAAAATCAAAATTATAAAGCCATAAGGGGATAATAAAATATCTTGCTTTAATGAATCCTCTTTAAGTTCACAAGGTGATAGGGCAGTTCATATAAGAAGACAGATTTGATGTCGGTAATTGCATTAAAATTTTAATTTCTTGCCCACAACTCTGCAGTCAGAGGAACAAAACAGGATCTTTCAGGGTCAATTTAAAATAAAAAATATTATAGATGAGATAACTTGTAAGATACAAATTGTATAGACGTGTCTTAAGCTCTTTCATGTGAAATATCCATACCCTCAACTCTTCGAATTGTCAAAGTTCTAAAACTTTGGAACTTAAAGTCGGAACCTCAGTTCATCTCCATGAGCTCTTGAGAAAATGGTAGGTAAAGTCATGAAACAATCACCATGATATAGTAACTATAACGTTTAACAAGACATAACTGCTTACATATTAAAACACTTTTTCTTCTGGCATCACGTTTGAGTCGGGTGATTGGTGAGATTGTGCACCCTGACCAAACTGGTTTTATGCCGGGAAAATCTACGGCTATAAATTTGCGTAGGCTTTTTTGTCATCTGCAGTTGCCCCACCCTGTGGAGGAGGAGGCGGTGGTGGTATTGTTAGATGCTGCTAGGGCCTTTGACTCTGTGGAGTGGAGGTACTTGTGGGCGGTGCTGTTGAAATTTGGGTTTGGATCGGTTTTTGTTCAGTGGGTAAGATTGCTGTACTCTTGTCCTACAGCTAGAGTCTGTGTGAATGGCTTTGTGTCTCGTCAGTTTGTCATGGGCAGAGGTACCAGACAGGGGTGCCCTTTGTCCCCCACTCTGTTTGCCCTGGCCATAGAGCCGTTGGCATGTGCTGTTAGGATGCAGTCAGATATTACTGGATTGAAGATGGGCTGCAGGACAGACACGATTGCCCTTTACGCAGATGATATGCTACTTTTTTTGTCCAACCCTGATAGGTCGCTACCTGCGCTTCTCCGAGTGGTCACAGTCTTCGGTAGGTACTCGGGGCTTTTAATCAACTGGGATAATTCTAGTGTAACTCCGATTAAGGGTATTTGCCCAACAGGTCAAGTCTTACAGACTCCTTTTAAATGGACTCCGGTATTTAAATATCTTGGTATCTGGATTTCTGGTGATATGGGTCAATATATCCAGCGTAATGTCCAGCCTCAGATTGACTATCTTAAGAGCCGGATCGGGGTATGGAAGCAGCTGCCATTAACAGTCACAGGTAGAATTAATCTGGTCAAAATGATAATTCAACCAAAGTTCCTGTATGTTCTGCAACAATCGCCGATATACATCCCTCATAGTATATTTCGTTATATTGAGCGTCTCATGGCTTCTTTGGTGTGAGCAGGCAAGAGAGCAAGAGTTAAGCTTACCACTTTATATCGTTCTAGAGGGTCGGGAGGCTTGGCTTTGCCGAATCTGCGACTTTATTATTTTGCCTCTCAGCTGACACATATAGAGGTATGGTTCCGGTCGCGGATGGGTGTGGATTTGCATGATTTTCTAGTCTCTGGGACAGGTTCTAAACATACACGGGTGCAGTTTCTTTTGGCTGGTAGAAAGATCGGGGGGGATCCCCCTTTATTGATACAGGCCATGAAGGTCTGGCGTCTTTCATCTCAGATTAGGGGTGGATTGGACTTGGACCCATGCACTCCACTTTGGGATAATTTGGACTTTGGAGAGTTAGTTAGGATGGAGGGAGCTGGAGCTTGGTGAATTTACAATATAATACATATTGGACAACTGTATGAGAATGGGATATTATATTCATTTGAGCAACTACAGGGATTACATGAGCTACCTAGGGGTTACTTTTATAGCTATCTGCAGTTAAGACATACTCTTGCCTCGCATTTTCGGGAAGCTGCCCCGAGTTTCAATGTAGATTCTTTGAGGGTGCAACTGTCAAGGTTGGGCCAGAGGCGGCAAATTTCATTTTTATATTCCTTATTGGTGGAAGGATCTGGTGTGGGGGGTTTGCCGGAGCTGCGATGCAGGTGGGAGGGTGATCTTGGGCGGATTAGTGATAAGGCATGGGATATGGTGTTGTGTAGCCCGAAAGAGGTCACTGCATCGGTCAAATTTCGCCAGGTTCAGCTTTTTCTGCTGCACAGAGCGTATCTTACTCCTCTTCGGCTTTCTAAATTTAATAGGGGTCAGGTGGTTTTGTGTCCGAAGTGTGGGAGCGAGAAAAGGAACTTTTGGCATATGCTCTGGGAGTGTCCATTGGTTTCATGCTTTTGGGGAGAGGTGGAGGATTGTATTAAACAATTGGAGGTGGGAGTGTCTGCCTTAATGCCAAAACTATGTATATTTGGTTTAGGCTTGAACAAAAACACCAGTAAACTTATTAGACTGCTCATTAATACGTTATTTATATTGGCAAAAGTGGTCATAGCTAGGAAGTAGATGGCATCGGAAGGCCCGACTCTGAGTAGCTGGGTTGACCTTGTTAACGATACAGTCGGCCATGAGAGGTTCATGTACACCAGCAGGAACCTAGTGGATAAATATGAAAAAATATGGTACAGGTGGAGAATATGTTAAAGAAGGATTGAGGGAGGTGGAGCTCTCCTAATGCAATGCTCGGGGCAGACATCCAGCCGCCTACTTTATTATTAAGGTCAATGATTGCATTTTATATTATTACTACTGTGTTATTATTTTATTATATCTCGAAATTTTGGATGATGTGCATACCCTGGTTTGAAAAGCTGAATATCAATGCATTTTGACTCTACTGTGTTAGAATATTTGACACTGCCTGTATCACTGTGTGGGTTGTAGGGGTTGGGTTAGCCTATTGTTTTGGGCTTTTTTTAAAAAAAATGCAACAAAATTTTACCTGATTTAAAAAAAACAAACACTTTTTCATTTTTCTTTAAAACATTTCTTAAATGTAAAGCGCTATGGAGTTTGCTGGTTCTATAAAATAAATGATGATGATGATAATGTGGTTGTTTCAGTCCTTACTAGCACTTTAGTTTTTTAGTTTTTTGTAATGATATGTTTTTAGAAAATCCTATACATTGTGCATGATGTTACAGAAATGCAAATGTTTTGCGCTTTACAATAGACAATAGCATGTCTGTGCCTACTTTAATTGTCTTCATGTCAGTGAAGTTCGTCTGCCTATACATTTAAACTAAATGTACAAGGATTGCACATTTTTGAAGAGTTAAGCGGGGCTCCATTCAAATCAATGAAAAAGGGAAGAGTGTTTAGAAAATGCTTTAAAGCAAACATGGGCTTTTAGAGCAAATACGCTTGAAGTGCTGAGGAAAGCTCCATTTAAATTAAAAAAAAATAAATAAAATGATCACTCCTGGCAGGAAGTTTTGAAGGTGCTATGACCACAGAAATGTCGGCATGTGACATATAGAGGGAAAAACTTCTACAGCACATGTTTTAACTGGTGGTTGGAATTTTACTGCAGACTCTGGGTATCAGGTCCGGGTTTGTGTACCACCTAAGATTGGCCCAGCCAGAGAGTGATCCTGCAGAGTCTAAGTTACTATCAGTAAGAGCTCACTGCAAGGATTTGGCTGCCTGTAGTAACCATGTAGCGGTCCACCAAACTGGACCTTAGCGTGGTGCTAAGAGAGCACCAACCAATATACTCTAGTATGAGGACTTTGCATAGTTTAGTGGAAATGTATTTGAGGCATATGTACTAAAAGGAAATTGTGGAGATTGACAATGAGCAGTGGAGCAAAGCCTTTAAGGTACCCAGTAGAGTGACAGACAATGCAAAACAAAAATGCAGCTTAAACTTTTGCATGGAATATACTATACACCGAGCAGGCTGCAGACTATGAGACTCAAAGAAGCCATGTATTGTGAAAAATGTAATCCAGGGGTGGGAACTATGAGCCATATGGTATGGAGTTGCATAAAAATTGTGATATTTTGGGCAGAGGGATAGACGTAACTAGAAATTTTAGCACCTGTTGCAAGAAATAACACTAACATCACTTACCCTCAGGTTTAACCAAGTTAACCTATAATATTCATTTATAGTAATCTGGAAAGAGGATTGGCACTACTAATATACTAAACTTGTCCCTGCTAATATCTTGAGTACTTTTTTCCTATATACTGATCCCTGGGTAATCTAAGCACAGGAGATGTTTCTGGAGATATTATGGGCCTGATTCAAGTCTGAACGCAGCTTGCAGTTAAAAAAGAGCAAGAAACTTGAAAGTATTTCCACCTGTATTCAAATCAAGCCGATCTCAAGACACGTTTCGATTTGAATCTGGGTGTAAGTACACTCTGCCTAAAAGTTATGTGCCATATCGTAACACACAGCACAGAGTGCAGTATATGCACAAGCATATATGCAAATAAGGTCAAATCAGATTGCTTTGAAAAAAATGTATATTATAAAATAAATGAACAACTCTAAACAGTATAATCATTAAAAATATCTATATATTTTTCTACATTAAATACATAAATCAAGATATTCTTAATGTGTTCTGTAAATCCAATGCATTTTTTTGGTCTAGTAACATACACATGTTCTGTGCTAGTAAGGGGCACACATACTCTTGCTTTTCCAAAAAAAGACTATGATGTAACAGTCATCACTATCACATAGAATATAATCCCCCCAGGTGCAATGTAGATGTGTAACGAAAGTTACAGTGGTGTGGACTAATGTGCAATGTAGTAGGTGTAATCAGGAGTGGACCTAGATTAGCATAGTCATGCCCCCTCCAATCTGATTGGCTAGTCCCAGTTGGCCCCACCCCTGGTTGTGATTGTCCCCATCCCCTTTGATCGGCATCTAGACTTTTTAAATGTTTTGCTCCTGCTGCTGGGGGTGGGGGGTGATCCGCCACCGGGTGTAATATGCAGAATGCACAATCAATAATCTTCAAGCTCTGTATTAAATCAACAATAGACAGAATCCAAGTGCACTGGATACACATAAAAGTATAAAAATGCACAAAGTGCTGGAATAGGACAGTCTCAGTCCAAATAAGAGACTAATGGAATTCAAACTAATTATATATGCCTTAATTCATATGCCTGGCTGTAATAAGTCCCAGTACAATATATAAGTCCAACAGTGTAACTCAGTCCAAGTGCTGGGCTTGATCAGGGCCGGGTTAAGGGAATGGAGGCCTCCGGGCTAAGGGGGCCTCCTTTCCCCTATTCCCCTCGAGGCCCCCCCAGTGTGCTTACCTGCTTTCGCTCCTCTGTCACTCCCTATAGTGCTCCCGCGGCGCACAGTAATCTACTTACTGAGGAGATCTCGTGAGAGACTCTCAAGAGATCTCCTCAGTAAATAGATTACTGCGCGCCGTGGGAGCATTACAGCAGAGCAGGCAGCTAACATTTGCTGTTAGCTGCCTGCCATTCTCAAGCTGACAGTCGAGGCCGGGGGCGGGCTCCTCAGATGGCCGAGGCCCCTGGACTCTAGCCCAGTTAGACTTCGGGTTAATCCGGCCCTGGGCTTGATAGGCGCCAGTAAGCAACAATAACAAAGTGATGTTCAGAAATGTAGATGATATAATAGTTCCATTCCTGCTAGGTAACTGTGAGAGTGGGTCGGGGTATCTGAAGAGACTAATTAGCAGAATGAGAAAAGTATGGTATAGTGCAATATGTCTGAGGTAAATGGTGCTGCTAAAGGAAAGATAGGGAACCCCTATCCCTATATGGGTACGGATATAATACAGAAACCTCGGCGCTGTCAACTTATGTTAAAAAGTACAATTTATTGTGAACAACAAGGTGTGATAGTTCTGGCCAGAACAATAAAACATGAGATAGATAAGTCACAATACACAGAGGATTGCTAGCAGATCCCAAATGTACAATTTCAGAAGGTAAACTTCTCAGGTAAATACAGTGTATCAATAATCCACCTGCATGAAGCAGGGGCTGGTACACCCAGCCGGATAAGTGGAGGTGTTCAAAATAGTGCATCCATTGGAAAACCCACAATATATATGCAGTTCACAGACCTGACAAAGTCCTCTGCACTTATAAATGGGAACATCAATGGTACATGTACATTTGGGATCTGCTAGCAATCCTCTGTGTATTGTGACTTATCTATCTCATGTTTTATTGTTCTGGCCAGAACTATCACGCCTTGTTGTTCACAATAAATTGTACATTTTAACATAAGTTGACAGCGCCGAGGTTTCTGTATTATATAAGTAGCAGAATGAGATTCAAAGTCTACAAGCGCCAAATATGACAAATTCCCGCTTTCATAGAAATGAAAGGGGGATACGAGCACGGGGAATAATGATTATACTTTTAGGTGTATCCAGTGCACTTGAATTTTGGCTATTGTTGATTTAATACACAGCTTGAAGATTATTGATTGTGCATTCTGTTCTCTGCGTATTACACCTACTACATTGCACATCAGTCCACACCACTGTGACTTTTTTACACATCTATATTGTGCCTGGAATTACATTCTATGTGTATCAACTTTGGGTTTGGGACCACTCCCCCTTTTCCTTCCCACTGGCAGCATACTGACTACTACACAAATAGGGAAGCGCGGACTCCCACTTTAGTTTCGAATCAGTCATCACTATCAATCTGCACTTCCACATGCCCTGTAGCTGGTGCAAATGGTTGAAACGGCGTGCTTTCAAGAAATGAACCACTGGAGTCAGCCTCAGGTGCATCAGGATGCCCTTGTCACACCCTGCTATATATTACCTATTTCCATCAGTCTGCTCCTTACTGCCCTTCAAGTCGTAGACAGTGGTAAGTATTATTTACGTTCGGACATTAATTGCATGCAATTGCATTCATTGATTTATGGTCCGTGTTGGATCATGCGCAGAGCTATTTCACACAAGTTACAGCAAGCAAAAGGACTTAACATGAATTAGGCCATTTACTGTATGTTTAAATGTGGAATAATAATGATTCCCAATATTAACTGTTAGCATATTATACTCAACCTGTAACTTAGCCACATAGTTTGGGAAATGAGCGTCCTATATTATATAATGCTATTTACTAATCTTGTAATGCAACTATACTTGGTGTATTGGGTATCTGTCTCAATAAAATATATGTAAGTCGGCTTCTCAATCCACAGTACGAATCAAGATTTGACATTGCACACCCATATTTCTCTGTTTCTACTGCATATATGCACATATTACTGCTTAGAAAGTGCAATTATAAGATTAGTCTCTTGTACTGGGAAAACTATCTTGGTAAGTAATGTTCAGTCTTATGTCACTGGTAATTGTAGACTACAAGATTACCATGGCTCTTGCCTTAAAAGTAGGAAGTTCTTGTGATTCATGCCCCAATATTAATATTAGAACTAATATAAAACTAGTCACTGTATTCCTCTCCAATTTCTGATAATAGGTGGGCCACAGGCTTGCACTTAGGGGGTTCCAGTTGCCTGGAACCCCCCTCCTTTGACAACTCGTTGACAGACTGGTCCCTCCCTTGGGACCATGCACTTTACTGCCATGGATCTACAGATGCGTTCCGCCAGTCCCTTCTGCACCATATGTCCCGCCCCCTCTTTCAACACCATATGTCCCACGTGAGCAGAAAATAAGGCAGGCAGAATAGTTGAATGGTAGAAGGTAAGTGTGGGGTCAGAGCTTTTACTGAAATAGTGGTGAAGGCTGCTTATTTAACGGTAATGGTGGGTGATAATCAATTTTAAGAGGGTAAGATTAATTTATTGGTAGGGGGCAATTTATTTCATGGTGATGACTATTTAGTAGTGGGGTTCTGGTAATGATTATTAATTTAAGGTGGTGTAATGACATTATTTAATTATTGCTAGGGTGGTTCAGTGATTATTAATTTATTGTGAGCTTAAGTATAGGGAGAAGAAGAGCTATTTATTAATTGTGAATACCAGCTGTTTAATATTGGGTTAAATAAGTTTAATTATTAAAAGGGAATGCCAATTATTTAATAATGGGGCTGTTTGGGGGATATAGTTGTATTTTTTAAATGTGAGTATCATTCTGAATGCTACTAATTTAATGTTATGGGGTAGGTCTATTTATTAGATGTTAATGCTATTAATTTAATGTCAGGGCTGGTAGGATGGAAATAAGTCTATCTATTAAATGTTAATTCTATTAATTTAATGCCGGGGCTGGTTTCAGGCAGAGAGGCGTAATTATTAAATGTAGGTGCTACTGATTTAACAGAGCACATAAAAGTGGGACATGTCATCTCCGTGCTGACTGGCCAGGGATTGGCATGAACCACACTAATCCATGAGAAGTATTATCCATTGATGGGTAACAGCAGTGAGTTTTTGAACATGTTAAAGCTGATCTTTGATTTTTTTTCAGGTGGCACTGCCCATGCCTCAGCAAGACTGGCCCAGAAAAGGAATGTGTTTGCACAGTAAAACAGAATGCCTTTGAATTACTGACTTTTGCTTCAGATGCCAATTAGAAAGAAAAAGCACTATTCACCTATTTTCAGAGAAGATTGGAGAACTCCATTAAATGCAATTTCACTTACAGCAGGCAAACAAGTCCCTCCACCTCCTTGCAGGGATTCAACTGCATTTGCATTTGGCTCAACAACTGCATACAGGAGTTTAAGATTCAGCTTAAAGCGATGACTAATCACAATCTTCCGCTAGCTTACTAGCCACTGATGATCCATACAGTGCATGCTTGGCGCTTTGAGGAGCCTATGCAGTTCGGAAGGTTTTATTTGCCAGTGAAAGAGAGAGCTCTCTGCCCACAGACAGGTGAATGCCTTTATTGTAGCTACTGTAATAAAGAGCGCCTAGAATTGTAAAGATAAGAGCTGTTGGAAAATGGTTTTGCTCAACAAAGCAGAAGACAAGTTCGTTGAGCATTGGGACAATTCTTCCACGCTTTTTTTAAAAAAAATTTTTACTTTTCTATCGACTTCTGAATACCAGGCAAATGGCTAGTGGGTGCTGAATGCGAGGATACCAGGCTTATGCTTAGATAAATACTAGCTGATCAGCTCAAAGACAGTCTTATGTGCTGGCTGATGGTACTCGGTACCTCCACAAGTTTGAAGTCAGTTAGCTGAAAAACTGGAAATGTCCAAGTGTAATTTATTCTACATATAAATATGACAACACACAAATAATACAAGTAACAAAACTAATCGGGTTTACTAAACAACCCCACTGTACAGGGGCTATATACAATATTTCCTTTGGAGTCATTATCCACTGCAGAGCCACACATTCACTCCTCTGAGATAGGAATTGGTGGTGTAGTAAAAACAATATGGAGCTTATTGCTGTTATCAGCATATAATTGTCCTAGTACAAGCACTCTGGATATTGCAGTAATCAAGCTCAGACCGGAAAAATATAGGCTCTGAGGTAATGCAGGGATGAGTAGTCAGCCAAAAGACAATGCAGGAATATTTGTTGCAATACATGTATATTTACCGTCTTTGTTGAAATCCACAACTATAAATAGCAACTCTAAGGCAATTACCACAGTCTTTAAGACAATGCAAGAATATAACCCAGCATTTCTGCAATCACTGCGTAGGCGCACAGAGCATGCAATAGATTATTACCACAGTCCATGCCTGGGGATACTGATTTGAGCTATATGAATAGCGGCCAAATGCAAAGCCAGATATTAGGACCCAGGAAACAAATGAAAGCAGGGCCAGGAACCAGTAGACTTGTAAGTTGCAAAGCCAGGACCCGGGAGTCAAACAAATGCAGATCCTGGAACTACTGAATCAAGGTCAGAAACACATAGATTCAGGAACCAGGAAGCTAGTGTGTCAACGCCATCACTGGCAATAAGTGCAGGACAGGTGAGAGCTTATAAAGTGCAGTCTTCAGCACTCAGAGTGAAACACACCTGAGCTGCATAGCAGATCTAAATAATCAGCAGAATGCAAGACAGTTGAAAACCTAACATTCTTCCAGCAGGGGAGGGGTTGAGTTGGATTACTTCCCACTTTTGGCTGTGGCGCCAAGTGACAAGGTCTGCGGAGACTCCTAGTCAGAACTGTCTCTACATAGAATATGACACACACAATACAGCATATATGCTCTTTATATAGATCTAAAATGTACTCCACATCTGCCCTGAGTTTAAATAAGCCTTGAAATAGTATAACAATCCTAGTAGATGTTTGAGCAGGGTGGTCAATCTGAGAGATGGGGTATGCTGCTCTGAGCCAACCAATCAGGACTAGATTTGACTAGGTCAATTGGAAAAGACTTTATCAGCATGTCAAGCTAATTTTTCCCCTGATCAGTTATGAGGACAGATATCCTTTTTGCACACAGGACAGCTTCAACACAGTGATCACTACATAACAATTTTTAGCATAATTGAAAAGCTATGGTCAGAGGGTGAAACGGCCATCTAAAATTAGGTCAGGATACAAAGAGATGATGACTCCCCTGCCAAGAAGTCCAGCGCTAATTAATTTGATATTTCCTGCCTTAGCTTGCTACAAAAACAGGCTGCTTGCAAAATTGGCAGTACCTTCTTACACTTACTGCGTTTACAATAATATACCAGGCATGCTATATCAATAATAGGGATAAATTTACACATGTGGAGACTACCTGACAAATAATTTAGTGTAGTATGGTAACACATTTTTAACAAAAGCTATTTAGCAATGGCTGGTGAGATGGGATGCCAAGTGGCCTTAACCTTTATTTTCACAGATCTGCCTGGCACCCTGTTCATGCCACACTGATGTGGGTCTATTCCAGCCACTGGGAGCTGATTTCATTCAGTGACATCCAGAGTCCAATGATCTTTGGTTACTCCTGGTTCTATAACCCAGAGATTGATTGGAAGGCTAAAAAGATACAGGACTGCGGCGAGTCATGCCAGACCACTTTCCTACAACCAGCGAAAGCGGCAATGATATATGCTACCCAAATAGATGAGTCTATAACCTGAGAGATCTGTGAGAGGGGGATGAATGGAAGACGACCTTTAACACAAGGATGACTACTATAAATACGTTGTCACGATCTGCCTCAGGCTGCAGTTCAGTATCCTCTCTCTAGAGGCTGCACTGCCTCTATCTGATCCTGCCTGCAAGGTGTTAAGCCTCCATCAATAATCTTGGAGGTTGATCAGCTCTATCTAGCCTTTAAGAGACTGCCTCTCCCAGCAGTCTGAGCAGGTTCATCAATTGCCATTGCTGCTGCTGGCTTCTCTGTACATTCCTGTGACCTGAACCTGACCTGATTCCTGTAAGTCCTTCCGTTTTGCACCTTTTCTTGTGACCCAGATCCAGGCTTTGTTGTGTCCTTGCTCCTGTTCATTCCCTGGCATTGTGAATTTTCCGTCTAATGACCCCTGGCCTATCTGACTCTCCGTTTGACTGACATGCCTGGATCCTCCAGTGCCTTGTGCTTCCTGACACCCATGGATCTTCCAGTGCCTCCTGGGTAACCTGGAACTCTAACGCCCATGGATCATCTGGTGCCTTGCGCCTCCTGGCTAAACCTGGAATCCTGACACCCGAGGATCATCCAGCGCCTTGTGCCTCCTGGCTAAACCTAAATCCTGTCACCCATGGTTTATCCATTGTCTCCTGCTTCCCCTGCATCTCCAGCCCCAGCGCTGAAATCCTGGTAAATCTGCTACCCTGTGCTGCAGTTTTACCTCTGTGTCTAGGAGCCTGCATTTATCCTTTTACCTGCCATCACTGTTGTCTTGAACCTGCTGCACCTTTGAACTGAATTGCCGTTAACCATTGCACCTAATGCTCCCTGTGTAACCATATTATCAATAAAGACATTCTGTTTTCATTACCATAAATCTCCATAGTATTCATTTTAGGAATCCTGACAATATGAACTAAATCCTGACAATATGAACTAAATAAGATTGAGCCTGCTGTTGCACGGCTTCAGCTATGTTTTGGAGATTCCTAGTGTGTTGGCTTTGAACTGTCACAAGCCGGGCCCGCAGTCGGGTCCCGGCATACTTACCTGCTCTGAGCAGGGTCCCCATTGGTGATATCGCTCAACTCGCTGTTCCAGTGATTCCTCAGTTTTTGTTCAGTGCTACTCATCTTCAAACATCACTCTCTCGTGTTCAGCTCACTGTTCCAGTGATTCCTCAGTTGCTGTTCAGTGCTATTCATTCTCAGACATCACTTCCTCGTGTTCAGCTCACTGTTCCAGTGATTCCTCAGTTGCTGTTCATTGCTACTTTTTCACAACTATCCTCTTTTCAACTCCAGTTCGCTGCTCTACAGCATCTCCCTGCAGAGTTCCCTCCAGTCCTACATTCTTAATATGGGTCACGTCTAACACTCTCCCAGAGGGCCGCGACCTACGGGGCATTGGCTGCAAAGCCCATACCTCCCTGTGGGGATTCTTGGTGAAGACAACCTGTCCCGTTAGACATCACGCCTCTGGGTAGAGTAGTGTCGAGTTAGACAGGCCCGGGTATCCTATACTTCGGCCTTGAACTGTAACATGAACTCTGTGTTTGACATCCCATAGACCAGGTCTGAAATCCCTCAGTTTCAGGTGCTTCAGATTGATATACTACAACTTCGTTCTCAAATTACACAAGTCTCTACACTGCTAATCGAGTTGCTCAAACAGCTTCTGGTTTCTTTTTTGTGTGGTTCCTCCACAAATATTTCTTCTGGAGCAATAAATTCTTCTAGCAGAGAGACAATCCTGACAGCAGCACCTTGTCCAGAGACTTTTTTTGGTGATAAAGATTCTAATGTTGCTGCCTCTGTTCTAATGCCTGTAGCCCCTGCCACTGAAAATTCTAGACTGGCGGGTCACCCACATCCTTCTTTGTCTGAGGAGGAATGCATGCACAGAAGGGTCAACCATCTCTGCCTCTACTGTGCAGAGGGTCCTATCCCTCCAGCCCGATCCAGAGAGGATCCTGTCACTCAAGCCTGCTCTAGAGAGGGTCCTGTCCATCCAGCCTGCTCCAGATAAGTCCCTGTTGCTCCAGCCTGCTCCAGATAAGTCCCTGTCCCTCCAGCCTGCTCAAGAGAGGGCCCTGTCACTCCAGCCTGCTCCAGTGAGGGTCCTGTCCACCCAGCCTACTCCAGTGAGGGCCCTTTCCCTCCAGCCTGCTCCAGTGAGGGTTCTGTCCCTCCAGACTGTTTAGCCTGAGTTGTCTCACCATACCGTTTAGTCCGATTTTCGTCATTGTTCTGTTCGGTCTGAGGTGCTTCATAGTACTATTCAGTCAGAGGTGCTTCATAGTGCTGTCCATTCCGTGTTGTGTGCCCAGTTCGGGTCTTCCGTGTTGTGTGCCCAGTCCTGGCCTCCTTTCAAGTTGTGTGCACAGTCCAGGCCTTCTGCCAAGTAAGTCCAGTCTGGGCCTTTGTCACAAGTAATTTTATGGATGATGCCTACTTGCTCCAAGTCAGGAGCCAGAAGATCAATAATTATCAGGATGCAGGAAGAAGAGCTAGATAAAAAACAAATACTCTGCACCCTAATGGTGCCAGAGACTTCTATAAATAATGGAGGGAATGGACGTAATTACCCGCTGCATTGTGTCACTGGCCACCGCTGGAGTTCAGATCTAGATTCTGTTGCCTAGCATGCGCCCGAGAGCCGACTATTCAGCCAGAAGAAGTGGGCCTGGTTGACCATCCCTGCTAGAAAGAGAGGATGCAGGGAGAGCGTCTCACAGCCTTCCGAGTTGTGTGCCCAATCCAGGTCTTTAGCCAAATGTGCTCACCTCGAGCCTTCTGATATTTGTGCTCAACCTGAGCCTTCCGAATTGTGTGCCCAGTCCGGGCCTTTCAAGTTGTATGCTCAGTCCGAGCGCCCAAAGACTTGAGCTGAGCCCTAGTCCCCAAAGACTTGAGCTGAGCCCTAGTCCCCAGAGACTTGAGCTGAGCCCGTGCCCCCAGAGACTTGTGCTCAGCCCGAGCCCCCAGAGACTTGAGCTAAGCACAAGCCCCCAGAGGCTTGGAATGGGCAAACCCCCTTAATGAGACCAGACATCCCATTTTTCAAACTTACAACTTTTTACTAACACTGTGATTGAATAGTTTTGTAAGAGCTCTTACCTGTCCGCTATCCAGCGCTGTCAGCCGCACTTCCGGGTTTGCAGTGAAGAGAATCACGTTACTCGCCACTGGAGGCACCATGTGACTTCCCAGCGGGGAACTTAAATAAAAAGGAGGATCTGACGTACTTCTGTGTCAGATCAACAGGTTAGCCCTCCTGACTCTACACTTGTGTGTGCCAGCGTGTCTCTCTTGGCTGTTTATCCTGTGTACCAGACCTGGCTTCCTTGGTAGTCTCTTCCGTGGATTTCCCTGTGTACCGCTGCCATCTGACTTGTGTACCGAATCGGCTTGTGACCAGACTACTCTTCTGCTCAGTCCTGTGTACCGCTGCCATCTGACTTGTGTACCGAACTGGCTTGTGACCAGACTACTCTACTGCTCGGCCCAGTGTGCTCTCTGCCTCCCGACCATTGATTCTGCACCTCGACCCTCAAGGTACCTCTGATTACTATTCTCATTGTATTGTCATATTCACCTGTCCCGCTCACGTCTAGGGGCCAAACCAGGGGCCGCAACCTGCAGTCCCTTTGCAGCCAAGCCCATCCCACCATACAGTGGTTCTTGGTGAAGACCAGGGGGCTGTTAGACTCCGCGCCTTGCTAGGCCTGCACAAATCTAGACTGAGTGTAACAAGTTTGCCCCATCACTTGACGAGCCAACCTCCAGCGCTTTTTCTGTGCCATCTTCTATATCCCCAGTTACACCTACCTTGGAGTTACCTTTATGTTCTGTCAATTTCAAGATCAGTGGGCAGCCCCTGGTAAGTGAGAATGTGAGATGCGTTTAAAAAGCCACAGACGAAGAGTAGAGGGTTTCTCTTTTCAGTCATCACTCATGTTAGTCTTGCCCATGATCTTTGTGGATATTCTAGACTTAATAGAATTTGCTTTCTTTATGGACCTGCAGAAGCAGGAGGACACTGAGCCCAGTCCCTACCACTGCATAGAGGAGTGAAGAGCGAGGTTGCACATCAAAGTAACTAATCACAGGGGAGGCATAGGAGTTTGTTGTTTGCAATATGGCTAACCCTCTGGTTTGTAGCTCATTTTCCATTAGTTTGTGTGCTATATATATATATATGTATATATATATATATATATATATATATACACACACACCGATATTTTTCTTTGAGATGATTTTAGAGGTGATGTTCCTGACCTGTTCACCTATTCTTACCTTAATTTTACTAATGGTGCGGCCTATATATTGCTTAACGCGTGGGCATTGTATAAGGTATATAATGTTATTGGAGTAGCATGTGATAAAATCGTAAATTGTGATCTCATAGTTATACCTTGTTCTACGTAATCATTAATGGATGTGAAATTCTGCCTTATTGTAGTGAATTGACTAAACGGGATACTTCGTAGCCACTGAGGGTGATGATGGCTAACCACAAGTATGTAGCTAATTACATCGACAGACTTTCTAAAGGTCTTTGTGGTAATATTTCCATTATGAATAAAGATCTCTAGATCAAGAAACTCTATACTGCTTTGACTGTAATGGGTTGTGAATACCAGTCCATATGTGTTATCATTGATATATTCAAGAAACTCTTTCAGAGATTCTTCCGAGCTTTCCCAAATGATGATTATGTCATCTCCATAGCACTAGTTTTGCCTTCCAGCTATGTCGGCCCCAAATGTACTGGTTTTCTTGGTAACCCATATATAGATTAGAATAGCTGCCGGCAAACCTAATGCCCATTGCCATCCCCTGTTTCTGTAGGTAAAAACAGTCTTCAAACCAAAATTAGTTGTGTTTTAGAATGAACTTAATGTTTGTTAGGAGGAACTCAATTTGTTCCTGGTTCAGTGCAGAGTCCTGTTTAAGGAAATGTCTAGTGCTTTGCATTCCTAAGTCATGTCTAATGATCGTGTATAGGGAAGTCACATCGCACGTGACTAACCACAGATCTTTTTTCCAATTGACATCTTTTAAGATTTGTAATATGTGTGTAGTATCCTGTAGATATGCTTTCTGTTCTTTAACGAATGGCTGCAAAAATGTATCCAAATAATAAAATAGATTGGCTGTGATTGAACCGATTTCAGAAATAATGGGTCTTCAGGATGGGTTGGTTGTGCTTTTGTGTATTTTTGGCAAATGATAAATAACTGGGATTATTGGGTGTACATTGTGTATGTCACGATATTCCTGATCTGTAAGAATACCCAAATATCTACCTGTCTCCAATATGATTTTGTGCTCATTTGAATAATGTTCTGTAGGGTTATTCTCAAGTTTTGATAGGTGGAAGTGGCGCTTATTAGTCTTGCTGTTTCCCTAATGTAGTCATCTTTATTTAATAGGACGTTACCTCCCGCTTTATCTGCAGGTTTAATTACAACATGTTCCTGGCTTTGTAATTTTTTAAGGGCTTCCATCTCTATATGTGTTAGGTTCATCTTAGTTTTAATTTTGGCAACTGTTTTCTGTTCTAAATCTGTGAGGACCAGAGTTTCGAATGTACTTAAAATGTTGCCTTTTGTGTTTTTGGGGTAAAAGGTGGAAGATGGTTTTAAGTTGGTGTGTTTAAATTGACTTGTGCTTTGTTTTTCTATTGTGGACTTTGCGTAGTACTTCTTCAGGGTGAGTTTTCTGATATATCGATGAGTGTCAAATTTATTTATTGTTCGTGTTGGGGAATATTTCAATCCTTTTTTTAACACCCGTATTTCTGGGTCAGACAACGAATATTTACTCAAATTAAATATTCCTATTGGTTTGGTGTGTTGTTCTGCACTGATTTCTGTTTCTATTTTTTTCACCTCCCTCTTCTGATCCATTTAGTTTTCTCTTTGGTGTCTTTATTTGTGCTGGATACAGGTGTCTGTCCATGAATCATGGACCTAGACCTAAAAAATAGCCCAATTCAATGATTGGGTTCATGTTTATAGGTCGGTCTTCTGATGATTCGTTAGATACCGGCATTATTTTTGTCATTACTGATGGTGTGGAGTATAATGTCTTATTTGTATCTGGATGAAAATCCGACTTGTCATGTTCTATATGTATCGGTGTTACTACTGGACTTGTGGTGAGACTATCATTATCTAAGTGGATAGTGAGATTTTGTAACCACCCTTTTTCAAAGGATTGGAGAGCTAATGTCTTATAATCTGGACTATGTATGTTATGTATAGAGTACGAGGTTCCACTGACATTATAAGTAATGAATGTTACATGCCCCAGTGGTTGCCATGTCCTCAGACATAAGTTCCTTGCTTGTGGTACCATTAATTACACAAATACATGAAAGATTTAATTATATTCTATGGCTAGCATAAATACAGTACATTCTAATTAGCTGGACACCAGATTATTTGTGCAGAATAAAGTAAAATACATGGCTCCCAAAAACAATAATATTCTATGTTGATAATTTTAACAGTGCCTAAATGATGATGATGAACTTCACGGGTAATTTCAGGCTGAGGCCTATTTACATGAACTCTGATTAGTACACCAGTTTCTTTGCACAAAATGAAACGTTCTATAGGAAGTGACTCCAGATGTCCCTGTTTCGAAGAGCTAGCACTTTAAGCCCTTGGAAAGAGAAAGCTGCTGCTTGCCGACATTGTTGTGCTGTCGTTTTACAGTTAATGTGGGAGAAAAAGAAAAAGACTGCTGGAGGAAAGAGACGGTGGAGATCAGTGGTTAAAAGAAAGAAAGTTATATGAACATAAACTCACCAAAACAGGATAACCACATCAAGTAACAGGAAAGGGGCAGTGCTATCTCGATACCCAGGGAAAAGATAAGTAGGGAGGAGGGCAGGACTTCTGGGTACAGTGGGAGAGGAAGTTAGGAAAGAAACATACGTGGGAGAGAGGAGGGACAGAAATTTAGGAGTGTCTCAGACTCCTAGGCAGTACCTAAAGCAAGGGAGAGAGAGACCTCAGCTGGACACACGTGTAACCAGCAACCCGTGTAACCCACCCAATAACCTGCAAACTACAACCTGCCCAAAAAATCCTGCAACTTGAATAAGAAACCCAATTCCGTTTGTTATAGGCGGAATTGGCAACTATGGCAACGACAGCAGCGGAGAGATAAGGAACACGCTTGCGGGAACATCACACGTATGCGATACATTCATAAGTGTCACCCCCATAACATAATAATAATAATGAACTCTGTATTTCACTAAAATATTTTACAAAGAAAGCATATGAAACAAATGGTGAAAATATTTCCTTAAGGCAAGATCTTCCAGTTCAAGCATAGTATGACGCATGTACCGCCATAAATCTGGTGCTTTTTCTCCTGTTGGAGGCATTGGGCCGCGGTACACTTAGCAAAATCTTGTGGCACATCGGTGTGCTGCGGCACACTGATTGAGGAGCATGCAGTAGATAATTAAAAGACAATTTATTTAGTCAACCAATCATAGGGAGACATCTCAATTGAAAAGTTTTCCATATCAAATATTCAGGGGCAAACGCAGTATTTGTAGAGGGGGGTTTCCACACCACATCACCAGTGGGAATGACCAGCATGCTTTGGGGCATGGCTATAATATTAAACAGTGCTTGGCTGCTCTCCAACTCTTCCTATCCCTATAATATACACGGGCAATGCTGCATGCACTACTGTTAGGTGCACGCAGCTCTCCCTTTTCAAGCAGAGCCGTGTAAAGCGGGGGCAGGGTCCAGACACCTCAATTATACAGTGGCCCATGCTTGGAGGGGGGTTTCCAGGCACCAGGAAACCCCCATCGGTTTGCCTATGATATTATATACTTTATAACGACATATAGTTACAAGGATAGAGTCTAAAGATGGGACACAGAAAAATATGTCATTGTAAGTACATAGTTCTCTAAAAGGTTTAGCACATTTTTACAGTTACAGACTCTATCACAATAAAGAACTGAAGGAATTAACACAACTTCACATCTGCAAGCAGTATATTACACTCTATAGTACACTCTATTTCTGTCGATTGCCCAATTTTTTAACCTTTTCCATCCCAGAAACACAGCTTTAGGGGTATGTCCTTTTGCACAGCACGTCATGTGGCATCCTAATATGAATATATCACTATGCATAGGGAAACACTATAATACATGTATAAACATCAGCAAAAATTAGTTCCCTGGCAAATAATGTCATCTTGCCTTGCAAATCAATATATAACAACATAAAACCAGGTACAGCAGGCACCAAAGCAATTGCATGACATCTCAATAGGGAAAGAATGGTTTTATGTTAGTAAATTAACCCCTTAGTCAATTGAAGAAATGCAATATTTTAAAGAAAAATGTAGTTTTACTTCGGCATGGCATGTCCACTTTAAATTTAGTTTAAAGTTAGAGTGCTAAAACTTTTTTATTTGCATTTCTCAGAGAAATAATGATGATATAAGTGATTACTGCTCATGAGTAGCTATTTGACACAGTGGGAAGGGCTCTTCATTAAGAATGCTATACATAGAACAAGAGACTATTAACAAGCCCTTGAGCACTGCAACTCTAATGTAATCTTCATTTAAGATAATTATTTTTTTCTTGATGAAGTGTAAACATTTTTTTGGTTCTTGTTGTCAGAGGTGTAACTTTCTTGGTTGCCGTGAAGATGACTATTTTCGTGCAGTTACTGGTCATGAAGTAATGTTGTATTATACTATTATTCACATAGCACAGTTAATCTGTACACAGCTAAAGGCTTAGCTTAAAAAAGTACTGTGTTTGCTCAAACAAGGCTTTATTTGCACCATGACTGAATTGTTTCTGTAAAGCCATGTGTTTTATAGAAAGGATGTTGAAACTTGCCTTTTAATTATTCTTTTCTTTTCAGTGTACATATTCCTTAGAAAAAAGCGTTGGGAAAATTAATAAGCTCCTTGAAAAACATCCATACAGCTTTTGAAGCTAACTGTAAGATTGACAAAGCATTTCTCATAATGAAACTTTTGACATTATGTTAATTAGTCTGTGACACAATATAGTTTTCTCAAAGGTTATAGATAACATTAAGCTCTCTTCCAAAGATAGCATCAGTCTGCTACAAAGCAGACTGTTCTTCAATCAGCCTTGTCTGTTTTCATGTATCCTTCTGTGCTGCTAACATGTCTTTTTTTAAATCTAAATCTATGCATAAAAGAAATCCTGTAATATCCTAAAATGAGGATTTCCTCACAATTACTTATCCAATGGCTACTGAGCATGCCTTAAACAAACCCAGATCTAGACTTATGTATTTGCTGTTTGTAACTCTTTTCTGTTAGGAAATGTAACTGTAAATAGCGGTATAAAATGCAATGTAGTGACCAGTCAGCAAGCTGGTTAGCATGATTAATACAAGACTTAGATGTTACTGTTTTCTCTTCTAATTAGGAAACAATCCAACTGGCTAACACAAAGGCTGATATAAATATATCTCAAACGCATAACACAAATTCTGTAACAACCCAAAATAAGTATTTTTGCACCACTACTTATCCAATACATATGAATGAAGAGCATTGCTAATGAAAAGACCCACCAATAATGTGATGGTATACGCTGCAGACCTTATTTATTAAGTCCACTCAATGCGCACTGCAAAATGCTTGTGTTGGCTTCTGTGGCCTAGATGGATCCCCCAGCACACATCCAGGACCAAGCCTGCTCTCACCTCCAGAGATGCCTTTGACAAAATAGAAAAATACCTAGGTGTGTGCAGAGGTTGAAAATCTGAAAGTGAAAATGTCACATCAGAATTCAGACCTGTTACAACTTTACACCCCCAACCTCACCCTGTCATTAACTTTTTTACATTTGCCTCACAAAATACTTTCAACCTGGTTTATTGAATTGGGAATTGATCATTGAGGAGACACTGTGACTGTCTCTATTGCATGCGACACTTTTCTGTGTTGGAAGCTTTTTTTAAAATTGGGAAAAGTGGGCCTAGTAATGTACTTCTCCACCAGAGTGCAATGGGAAGCTGCAAAATGCATCCCATTAAAAGTATAGGATGGGACCATATCTCTGCCAATTTAGAGTTGGTGAAAAATGTAGTTGTTTTGCAGAGTGGGAATGGCCATGTGTCCCTCTGTACTGCATGTATTACCCTAAAAATACATTCTTCACCCACTTTATTTAATATTAATGACCTTATTATAAAGTTAAATCTGGTTTTAACGCTTCTCTACAAAACTAGATCCACTGGTGCACCTGCTTCATACTATGGAAGGAATGCCCTAAACCTGCCCAACTGCCCCTATCAGCTGAAGCAAATTTCTACTCCTTTACAAAATTCCACCATATTGCTCCTAAAACCTATGTGATTTTGCAGAAATGTAGGCACACTTATGCAAATCAAGGTGCATGGTACTACTTAAGAAGATTTTGCACTGTGGCAGCATTTGCTGATTTGCTACATTCCTAGTAATGTATGGAGTAGGTGCAGCATTGTCCCTCATTTCGTAAAGCTGTGAAGAATTGATATTTCCTTTTTGCGGAGGAGGATTATTGAAATTAGATTATCGGGTGTAGTGTGTGGTGTATTTTTAGGGGCATTCCTTGCACAACCTAAGAATGGTTAGTCTTCAGGACTTGTACTATACTTTTAATAGGATCCATTTTGTGCATCCATGTTGCATTTTATTGGAGTCATACATTTGCAGGCACTCCCTGAACAATGTGACAAAGAGTATATCTGACACAATACCATGTTTCACCACTCTCTTGTTTTACGGTGCTGTTTTGCAGCCTGCTGTAAAGCGGTTTGCTTTATGTTTGTTCTTTAGTTTTAGTAAAAAGTGTTTTACAGCATGCATAGCACAGCTCCTGGTATCCATGTTCTGCTTGTATGAATGAGCACATACACAGACACAACAATAGGAGGATGTAGCTGGGAGCTGCAGGTGAATGCTTGGATGGCCGTGTTTGGCCCTAGGGCTGCCTGTTGCCCACCACTGGTCTACACTGTACTACAGTACAGTAGTTCATACACACCAAGCATTTATTTTATATCCAGCCAGGACCCTCATATAACAATCATTTGTTGTGTCTCAGGTCACACATTCCAACATAAATGATTATCTGTTCTGTGTAGTGTTCAGCCATGACTGATTTCTTTTTTTTTTTGCTCTCATGTATATTCTGTTTATTGGTGTCTATGATAGTGCCATTGTTATGGTGACAATTTTAATTTTATTTTGTATATTGGATTTATTTTGGGTGAGTACCACCACTAGAGTTTCCACAAGACAGTTTTTAGGGTAGCCTAGTTAGAAGGAAATATTTTGGTCTGTGCAATTATCAATATTTCTGTTTTATTTAATATATTATAGTAGTTGATATTTATAAAATGTGAATATTTAATATAAAACAAAAACTATAATGACCTATGTAGTTTAGAATGAGTCACTGTACCAGATCACACATGCAACGGCTTAGCATCAAAGCCTGGAAGTTGTCCTCAGATGTTCTAATGGTGTTATAACATTATCATTAGGTTACATCAAAACAATACCTGTAACCAAGGCACAATTTAATCACTTGCAAAATACTGGTGTTTGTAGGGATCATTAAACCCTATGATAAAACAGCTTAGTGCACATTAAGATACAACACAGCAGACTTTAACACAAACTAAGGCTGGGTACATACTACAGGGTTGTCAGAAGTTTCTCGGGCCAATCATGTGATAAACGACCGTTAGGCCCAATATTGCATTAGTGTGTATACTCCAACAATGAAAGATTAAGCACATTGTATCGTTTCATTTCATTTTTAAACCGAACTAAAAATGTTGTACAGCAATGGAACAATGTAATTACAATGGTGCAGTGTATATGAACTCACGGCTGGCAGTGTCCATAAATTTCTATGGAGTGTGCAGAGTCACAATCTATTCAGTCGATGGTTACAGATGAAGAGCACAGATATGAAGGTAAATCATGTAAAACGTGTTTAGTGTGTACACATGAATCGGCATGCTGTAGTTCTACAAGCTCCAGCATTTTCAGACTGTTAATGGTAGCCGGCCTGGCTGGGACTTGCAGTTTCACAAGCTAAATTAGTGTTTTACACACACTCTTAATTACCCCACGCCTAGGGGTGTGAGAAGAGCCCTAGTGCTCTCAGCACAGGGCTAGGTATTCCTAGAAGGGTGGCCGGCACATTTTTTTGGCAGAACCCACTCCCTAGGGAATCCAGCCCCGTACTGACCAACCTGGAGTTGTTTGTCATCATGGCAGGGTGACCCCCAGCTGTGGGTTCACCTGCTATGGTGCCACCAACCCTGGCTGGCTAAGGCTAGTGCTAGTTGGAAGAGAACCCCATGCTAATTGACCCCCGATTTTCCTACAGACAGCGGTAGGACATTGTGTTTTTTCAATTTATGGTGACACTGATTACGCGCGGCGGGTCTGCTGGACCTGCTTGCATTGCAACTTTAATGCCGACAGTGTTACTTTCTCTATTTTCACTGTCGGCAATCACACTGTCGGTATTTTATGTGTGTCAGGATTTCATACATGCTGTCTGGATTTCTTCATTGTCTGTATTTACAACATTAGATATTTTCTGCTTGTCAGTATTTAGGCTGTCGGCATTTCTTCCTTGTCAGTATTTATAACATTATGTATTTTATTCTTGTCAGTATTTAGGGTGTCTGCATTTCTGCTCTGTCAGTATTTATAACATTATGTATTTTATTCCTGTCAGTATTTAGACTGTCTGATCTTGATTGTTGGAATTTTTGTGTCTGTAATATTTGTGTCAGTGTTTTCAGCATAGGAATTATGACTACTACCGAAGAAAACACTGACACAAGGTATGGCCCAGATTGAAAGTAGAAAATTAAGTTTTAAAATTATCTAGTTCAAGGTTTGGGTAAATATTTATTATCCAAAATATACAAGTATATTTATTACCAAATATACAAGGCTGTGGCCCACAATCTACATTCCATTTGACAGTGGCACCATATGTTAATTAAACGAGAGTTGAAGGTTTGTGCCCCAACTGTGCATGTAAGAGTGACTAAAGCTAATTGCATCATTGGATACGTTAAAATATACATTGGATATAAAAAGTCTACACCCCTAAACTATTACTGTATTGAATCACCTTTTGCTTTTATAAGAACAGTGAGTCTTTTTGATTAATGAATCAACTTCGCACACCTGGACTTTTAAATTCTATCCCACTCTTCCCTATAAAATAGTTCAAGGCCCATCAAATTGTAAGGGGATCTTCTGCGCACAACCCTCTATAGGTCATTCCACAGTTGGTCAATGGGATTGAGGTCTGTGCTCTGACTTGGCCATTACACAACTTAGATCATCTTTTTCTGAAGCAATTGCTTGGTTGACTTGGATGGCTTCTTTGAATGTTTATCAGGTTAGAAAGTGAAATTTCTCTTTATCTTCAGCTTTCTGACAGAGGACAGCAGGTTTCATGCCAACATATCTATCTTGATATTTGGAGCTATTCATTTTGCTCTCTATACTGACTAGAGCCCCTTTCCCAGCTGAAGAGAACCACCATGCTTCACAGTGGGTGTGGTGTTCTTTGGGTGATGAGTTGTGTTATCTTTGTGTACATATATGCATTGGTTTTATTGAATGTATTTTTTTGCAAATTTTAGACAGGCTTGGATGTGTTTTTTTTTATAAGTTTATAAGATATAGCATGCATCTTGTGTAAGAGCATTATTTGAAGCTCATAGTCAGTTTGTTATATTTTAGCTCAACAGTTCTAGAACAAGGCCAATTTAAGGCTAGCAGGTGAGAGAATTAATGTTAGAAAATATATGGAAATGGATAAAGGGGGCGCTCTCTAATGTGTGCTGCCCGTCGTATTGATAGGAATTCCACAAAATACCCACATAATACACAGAAAAACAAGAAATATACGTTAATAAGCGCTCACATGTGTCCACTTGAATAACTTGAGGATTCTTGAATGAAGATATATGGACCATCAATAAGGCAATCTAGACAGACTTAAAAAAAACAATATATAGTGTAGACCGTATAGATAAACAGATGAATATAAAGGAGAAATCAATCACTCCGACAGGCAGAAAGTTCAATCTATATCCATCACACGTGTGGAGAAGCAGCATAAAGTGGTATGGAGACAACGTCCCCTATTGGATGTATGCTTACAGATAGAATGCTTATATTAGGCACATCAAAAGGTCAGCTCATGATGAGAAATGCTTTTTCCGTAGTGGGTAACTCCCATAGAACATGAAAAAAGCAGAAGAATATATCTAGTGCATTACCTTTTATTAAAAACAATATAAAAACAGAATGCACTTAGAGCACAGAAACAGTGCAATCCTATGAAGGTAAAGATTAAATACCCATACCAAAGGGTACGCAGACATTGCAGTATTGTAGGTAAGTGGTACACCCGGAATGTTCACCTCTTCCAATAGCGTCATGTACCGTGGGCAGGTCACAGGTAATGTATGGGACAAGTAGCCAACGCGTTTCAACGCAATAAAGAGTCTTTTTCAAGGCTAATATACAGTCCCACAGAAGCCGGTATATATACTCTTCAAGAGGCGATCTTCTGGTTTACGGCAACGAAAACGAGGCGTAGAATCCGGAAGTGGATCAGTAACCTGGTAAATATGAAAATGAGCCTTGAGTATAAAAATAGGTATAAACAGTTCTTGGTTCCAAGCCGGCTTGGAACTGCCACAGTTTGAGATCCATTAGCAAAAGTAATGATTAGTTTGTTGGCTGTCTACTACACTACTACTACTAGTAATCATGGTAATGAGTATAACATTTCTACTACTACATTTTATGAGTAACAAAGGAGGCAGGTGAACCAAAGATGTAAACTGTCTTAAATATAACATCTCTGCTGTAGAACCTGACTCAAGGACAGCTGCCCATATGTTTACAGCTAATGCCACTATGGAGATATAAGCCACACAGGAAAATAAACTGTAATTTCTTATTTTCTAAAAAAAGCAACATTCATCGCTGCAAACTTTTTCCTTTATCAGCAAGCTTACAGATAGATTAGTAATAGTGTCATAAATAATGATTGGTAGGTGTTGAATTGAAGTCGATAACACATTTTTGTTCTGTTTTTCATGTTCATTTGTCCAGATGAAACATACAAAATTAATTAGCTTTTCACCCAGTAGGCAATGATTTGAGGCACTTTGGGGGAAGTGCAGAGAAAGTTAACAACCTTTCTATCTATACTGACCTAAATTTGCAAGAGACCTCCAGGGCATGTGTTCTAATTATAGCTCAACACAAAAAATAAATATTCCAGGATTTAACACTTCAAAGTACTATCCCATTTGCACTGATTTGTCTTTTATATGAACTCCCAGTACTTTATTTTTATTTTTTGAAATGTCTATATGACTGCTTATCTTGGATTATTCTGTACCATGAGGCTGGAGGTTGTGATGCAATTTTTACATGACTTTCTTTAAAGTCCTATGTCTTGGTTTGTGTAATGAAAAACAAACAAAGAAGGTAAACTAAACTAAGAAGTAAAATGAAAAACTACAGTGCAATAAATGTGAAGTATAAATTTGTGCAAGAGCATTTTATAATATATGAGATGTCTCAATACATTTTATTAACTAATGAATAAGCTTATTTTTGCACCACAATACCTCCCTTTAGTTTTGCCAAATCACTTTTGCAGCATAAGGATCTGTGTGGCACTGCAGATATTGTCATTTGTAAAGCAAAAAAATAAATACAGTGTGGTGGAAACCACTTTTTGTAACATCATGTTTTTACATGTTAGCCAGCTCATCTTTTTCGGTGTAATACTTTTTTGGTCTGGACGATACAGATTGGGCAGGATGGGGTAGAATTTCTAGTTTATAATCCAGTTACAATCTTGTGACCCCCCCTGTGATCCTTAATACTTTTAAAGAGCTGTGAGGGCTGAAGATAAGGAAGACTGGAAGATGTTCCCTGATTTATAAGGCAGATCATGATATTACCAGTGGTAGTCAGCATATCGATGCTGACTACACCGACAAGACTTACCATGACATCTTGAGTACGGACGGCTAGTTCCCGACATATACAATGTACTTTACAAAGGGCTGTACATTGTACATGGCCGCATAGTTACATTACCCCCATAAGAGCTGCGTTAACAGCATCGCCTATGTCAGTGACTTCATCAAGTCCCGCCGGCGTCTTCTTTCTTAGAGATTGCTTCAAGTCGCTTCACACAAGAGTCGTGATGGTTCCTCATCGGAAAGCAGCCATCCGGACTCAAGATGTCCTGGTAAGTCTTGTCGGTGCAATCAGCACCGTCATTCCGTACCCCACCCGATATTACCACACAGAGGTAGCAGTATTCAATACTTTCAATGGAAAGTTGTTTGGCATATTTTATCATGGATTGTTAAATACCCAAACACTACACATTGTTTTTGTTTTTTTTAGCTTTGCAAGCCTTGCATTTTGAAATCGAATAACACAAACTACAAAAAGAGATTTTTCACAGTGAGTGTAGGTCGACTGTGCAATTCACTGACAAGTGTGGTAGGATCACTGGGTGTAGTTAAAATGGATTGGATGCCATTCTTACAAGGAATGGTAGTAATAGATTTAATGAGCAAATTTAGCTAATTTTTATGCACGTGTAGCAGGCCACTGGAGTTCGGACTCCAGGTGTTAATTTAAATTGGCGTTGGCCGACCAGGGGTACACAGTCTAACAAGTTCCCCGATGTTCACCAAGAACCGTCGCAAGGTGGGATGGACTTAGCTGCCGAGAACTCGAAGCTCGCGGTCCTCTGGCATGCCACTAGATGTAACACTGCGGAAGTGGGAGAGTGAAGAAGTAGGTGAAGCCTAGACAAGGTAACGAACCGAAATGGTACACAGGCAGTGTGCATGGAATACAGAAGATAGTAACGTGGTCAGGCAAGTCGGGAACTGGTAGACAGGTGGTCAGCAGAGTACAAAATCAGTAGGCAGTTAGGAGTGTCAAGTGGAGCCAGGAACTGGTACATGGATTGTCAGCTTCATGGGTTAACACAGGGCAAAAGATCACAGGTTAATCTTGATTGGCTTTTTTCTTTTTTCAATAATTTACTCACTTTAATTGCCATTAATGCATGACCCTTCTGAACATCACTCCAATCTGGAGTTCTGTATTTAGTTCAGGAGGCCATTGAAATTATATTAATGGCAATATATAAGGCATTCACTCTTATATAAATATAACTGGGAACCATTCCAAGAGAGTTAGGAAAATCAATGAAGACAGCCATGGGATTTGTCCCTGGCAATTCTACTTTATTTAACTATGTTTTGACCAGACCATTTTCAAGTGTAATTGAAAGCCCATTGACCTTTGTGTGGAGAAGACAAAAATGTAACTTTATCATAGTGACATGAGTTCTAGATTCTGGAAGTCTCGTCTATAGAAATGGAAATAGACAAACCATAAGCTAAATGATCTCACAAAAGCAACACATGCATGATTCAGCCATGGGCATGGTGGTGATGAACCAATGTGTGTTTAAAGTATAGATAAAATAAATAGTTGACACTCTAAAGATAGCAAAAAATGTACAAAAAGGCAACATACCCACTACAAGTACAAATGTAGTTAAAAAAGTATTATTAGTATTATTGTTAATATTATTATCCTTTATTTATACTACAATGTACTACAATATTACATTTTGTAGTACATTGAAGGGATAAATGGGATCATGATACAAATAAAAGCATACATTGCCAAGAAACAGAAGGTATAAATGGCCCTGCCCAAATAAGTTTTACAATCTAAGAGGTGTGGAGAATATTTGGTACATAAGGTAGAGAAATAACAATTGTAGCTGATGTTGTGTGGCTACTATAAAGCAGACCAATATTTAGTTAGCCTTTGGAGACTGACATTTCTGTGCAGTTACCAATGGTCTGGTTCATTTGAAATGAGGAGAGACACAGTGGAGACATGAAAGAGAGTCCGTTGCTAGCAACTGTGACTGTCCTTCAACAGTTTTAATAAATAGGTTTCTCTCTTTATAGCAGTCAAGTTTATTCAAATGAAGCCATATTTAATCGAGTTCTTTGGTTAAAATATCATGCTGCAGTCCAATGATAGGTCAAAGAAAGAAGTTCATCAATGCAAACTCAATGAATGGTGTACCAATGATCCATCTAAATCAAGATGCATCCACTGCTCAGGTGCCCCCATAGGCATGCCACCAATAGGGGTATTGTCAGAGTGCAAGGGGCATGCCTCCAAAAACATCTCCCTTCAAACTTACTGGACAGTGTATTAAACAGAGAGAGGAAGAAATTAGTTTTATATATATATATATATATATATATATATATATATATATATATATACCAAATCAGCACTACCAGCCAGCTAAAAATACGGTATGCATAATGGGCCTGAGTCATTAAGAAGAGCAAAGCATTAAAAATTAGTAACTTTGCACCTGGGCAAAACCATGTTGCATTGGGGGGGCATATTTAAAATGTGGGAGCAGATTTATAGTTGGGGCAGGGCATGTACTAGATCAACTTTAAATTTCAGTGTAAAAATAAAGCTATCAAGTATTTGTGTGCTACATGAAAAAACAATCAGTATTTAACTTATGTGCAAAACAGAAAACTAATTTACACCTCTTGCATTGTAACATGGTTTTGTCCAGGAGACTTAAAGAAGAAGTTTCTTAACTTAGGATCCTTAATGAATCAGGCCCTAGGAGTTAAGGTTAGGGTTAATACAACACGCTTTAACACAAGTGGCGGTTTGTGATGACGTCATTTTTCAGAGTCTGCAACAGAGTGAATCGTCCCATCAACTCATCTGCATCCCGGTAAGTAGTTGTTTTTGCAGGTTGCTCTAGTATTGCATTCGGAGTTCTTCTGTTTCGGGGTAGTCAGTACCGTTAAACTGACTACCACCGTTTTGAAAATCCACCTCCTCACTAAAGCCAACCCTACTCCCACCTATACTGCTCAAACCAGCATACCCACACTGTTGTCACAATCTCAACTCTGAATCACACTCGTTCCTCTTTCTCAGTTTAGCCCTTTCTCCACTAGATTACAGACTTTCATGAGCTCGGCCTTCTCTATCCTTTGTTTACTTATCTGACTTTTTTTTATTGTTGTATCCTTTGTTTTCTCTATTGTTAGACACTGCAGAATGCTTTGGCACCTTACAAATCAATGACAACATTATGGCCCAACATGGACACCATAATGAAAAATATTGTTCTCTTTCATTGCTGAAAGAGAACAAGGATACCTTTCACAGTTGTTGATACAAATATTCATCCAAAATTTAAAAATACGTAATGTTATAGACACTTATGAACAAAATCATCTATTATCTATTAAATCATCAATTATTTATATAGCGCCACTAATTCCGCAGCGCTGTACAGGGAATACTAGTTACTCACATCAGTCCCTGCCCCATTGGAACTTACAGTCTAAATTCCACAAAGACAGATACACACATATACCAAACTTTTACTTAACTCTCCCAAACCCTATTTTCTCTTACTGGTAACTTTTTGTAATTGTGTAATCCTATGATTTTGTGAAATATCTAATAATTATAGGTAATGCCTAATTGCACCAAATGCAAGTTCTCTTTAAACATCAATAAGTGAGAAATTTCAACAGCAGCTCATTTTATAACCAGCAGTCACTGTAATTCCAATGCTCTTGAAATTCATTTGATAGATTATTTCCTTGATTACGAGTATGATGGTAAGATGGTACTGTAAATCCTTTCATGTTGTTTTATGTATGTATGTTTTCACATTTTTTGTAACGGATAATGAGAAAACAGTGTTTACAAGCATGGCTGGATTTACAATTCCCTCTCAGGACAGTTTTATGTGGTCTCTATACCCCTTGTCCTTTACTAGTTTACTATATTTCCACCCCCAATTGTATCCCATTTGTATAAAATAAATACATAGAAATACATTTGCTCTGAAGCAACGGTTAAATATTTAGGTTGGGTACACAATACACGGTTTTCAGCTGATTATCGGGCCAATCAAACGATAAATGACCATTCGGCCCAATATTGCATTAGTGTGTACCCTGCACATCATATCGTTGCATTTTATTTTTAAACTGGACCAAAAATGTAATTCAACGATGGAACGAGGTTGTTCCAATTCTGCAGTGTGCATGCACTAACGACCAGCAGTGTCCATAGCTCTCCATATAGTGTTTTCAGCCGATGGTTATGACAGATGAAGAACACAGATCTGAAGGTAAATCGTGTAAAATGTGTTTGGTGGGTACTCATGAATTGGCATGCTGATTTGGACTTTTATATTTTTTTAGTCGTTGGTAAAATCATTAAGGATATCGCATCGGGAGAAATTTTTTATAGTGTGTACCCAGCCTTATAGTAGGCAAATGCTAAATCATTATGTAGTCCCCTTTCACAGAGTGTAGTGTGAGGTACGTGTTCCTACTTAGACACCAGTCCTCTCTCGCACTTGTGCTCTTTGTCTAGGTCAGGTCTCACTTTTGGTCTGATATAGAGTGTGATGATTATATAGTATATCTAAGGACTGATTGTTATATTCTGTTGAATTTATGTATGTTTTATGTAACCTCTCAAAGTATGTTCTGCTGACTGACCTAGGTGACCTGTGAAATTAAAAATCTTTTAAAACTAGCCAGATAGATGAGGGTCTAGGGGAAGTTTTGAGGCCCAAAGTTGTAAACCCTCTGTCCACTCAAGGAGAACAGACATGAGATTTTCTGCAATGTCCAAACATATACCTTAGTGATAGATAATTTACTCCGAAAACTCTGTGTCGCTTTTGGGAATCAATTTGACTTAATTGAAATTGAAAATTCCTAAGATGGGGGTTAAGGAGCCAGCAAGAAATTAGTTTAAAAATCCCTTGTACCAATAGGACAGTGTCCATTTCTTGAGGACAGTCTGTCAAGACTGAAATGTGCCATTATTCTATGAGTATTCCTCACACGTTAATTCCTAAACATGTAAGTAAGGACTCTGGTTTATTTCCTATTTTATTTTCTGAAACTCATTTGTGCAATTTACTGTATGTCTGTTTATTACCTTTTTGTAAATAAGCCTTGGAAATATTTTTCAGATTAAACATATTTAATCTAGCGTGTTTCTCCGTGAGGCTCATGCTACATGTGTATGTGATTTAAGTGTGAAACATTAATAAAGGGTTCTGGTGAACGTAAGGACACAATAATAAATCCTTTGTGGTGGTAGAAAAGGTGTATTCATTGTTAATTAACTAAGGTAACACCAGTCATGGCCAGCTGTTCAGATTGCTGTATCTGGAACAGGCTGGACGTTCATGACATCGAGTTTGACACACTTTGCACCCTAGATGTACGCATACAAATTCTGTTGCAGAATATGTGGTCTGATGTATGTATTCGTCCATATCATAACACAGCAGCAATTCTTTGTCACGCATACAAATGCCTATACTTACTCCCAATGATAACATAGAGATGTGACTTGACTGTGAAGGTTATGAATTAAAAAGTTGCATTACCCTATTTGTACACAATACAATGTAATGAAGTGTCATACAAACAAGAGAGAATAGTGTCTTGATAGCATTCAACATTCACAGCATTCACATTTTTCCTATAAAATGTAATCAAATATCATCACCTCTACATCCATTGTTTGCCAATCCTATGGGAATATTATTTCCTGTAGTAGTTCAAATGAAAATGACAAAGTAGAAATCTGAAAAGACGTCTGCGACTTGATGTAATATAGCTGCATTGCTATTAAATATAGTAATATCATCTGAATAGGTGAATACTCACAGTCGCATCTCCAGGGGGCCCTTACCGTACACACCCTATGTTTTCTCCAGTAAGAAAAAAAATACTGTATAAATACCCACAAACACCATGAGAAACTATGTTATTAAAATAAACACTTTCCAAAACCATGTTTAACAAATGTATTATTCACCTAAATCCATGGAGGGATACTATCCTTTCTTCTAGCTTTGTAATCTACAAGGAAACAAAATAACAAACCCTATAGATGATGGATACTGAGCCGTCTGTCGCTACTAACCAATACAGAGCAGCTTTGCTCTGATTGGTAGAATCATAAGAAAGCCCCTCTGATTGGTTAATAGTGGTTAGACCCCACATAGAGTCTAACCACAATAAACATGCATGCAGCTCAGTGACTTCAAGCGTGGTACCTTTGCAATAAGGCGTTCGTAAAATTTCATCCCTGCTAGATATTCCACGGTCAACTGTAAGTGATATTATTTGAAATTGGAAGTGTTTAGGAACAACAGCAACTCAGCCACGAAGCGGAAGACCACGTAAAATCACAGAGCAGGGTCAACGACTGCTAGGGTGCATGGTGTGTAAAAGTCGCCAACACTCTGCTGATTCCATAGCTGAAGAGTTCCGAACTTAAACTGGCATTAAAATAAGCACAAAAACTGTGCGTCGGGAGCTTAATGGAATGGGTTTCCACAGCCGAGCAGTTTCATGCAAGCCTCACATCACCAAGACCAATGTCAAGCGTCGGATGGAGTGGTGTAAGGCACACTGACACTGGACTGTGGAGTAGTGGAAACATGTTCTGTGGAGTGACGAATCACGCTTCTCTCTTTGGCAGTCAGATGGGTGAGTCTGGGTTTGGCAGATGCAGGGAGAACAATACCTGCCTGACTTCATTATGCCAACTGTGAAGTTTGGTGGAGGAGGGATAATGGTGCGGGGCTATTTTGCAGGACTTGGGCTAGGCCCCTTATCTCCAGTGAAGAGCAATCTTAATGCTTCAGCATACCAAGTCATTTTGGACAATGCTATGCTTTTAACTTTGTGGCAAAAGTTTGGGGAAGGCCCTTTTCTATTCCAACAGGACTGTGCCCCAGTGCACAAAGCAAGGACTAAAGACATGGTTTGATGAGTTCAGTAAGGAAGAACTTGACTGGCCCACACAAAGCCCTGATCTCAACCCCATCGAACACCTTTGGGATGAACTGGAATGAAGATTGCGAGTCAGGCCTTCTCATCCAACATCAGTGCCTGACCTCATAAATGCTCTACAGAATTAATGAGCACAAATTCTCACATAAACACAATATCTTGTGGAAAGCCTTCCAAGAAGAGTGGAAGGTGTTATTGCTGCAAAAGGGGGACCACCTCCATATTAAAATATATGTATTTGAATACAATGTCATTACAGCCCCTTTTGGTGTAATGGTCAAGCATCCGAATACTTTTGTCCATATAGTGTATTTCTGCTTTGATCAATACGCGTGTCAGTCACAACAGGAACAAGAGCAGACACATGATGTCACAAAGCAGATAGAAACAGCTTTGGCGAGGTGCCTATGAATTTATCATGTATTCGAAAATAAACACAAGTGTATAATAATATTCCAATAATATTGTGTGATACATATTTTATAAACAGGTATATTTATTGAATATTATATAGTGGCACCCTACCCATATTTTACACAAACTACCATCAATATTTTTATACAAATACTGGACACTATAACGGGGAAGAAAAATGAACATTAATTACATTTTTAGATTTACCAACATTGATTTAGACTTTTGCAGAAAGAAAATTCACTTTGTTTAAATTCACTACATTTTGCACCACCCTTAGACCTGCTGCTTGAGGTGGTCGCTTCAATCCAAACACATCCGTGGTCCTATTCATACCAAGCATTGCAAATACACATGTTTTCTACCCAGATAAATCCACTTAATTGAAAAGCAAAGACACAAAACAATTTATATTTTTTTGTCTGGGAGACATGATTTGTAGAATCTGCATTAAACGGTGTATTTACCTGTCAAACATGCTATTTAAAATACAAGATAGTGATCCAAAGAGCCTGAAGAGTAGGTGTGCACCACATCTAGCAATGTTTAAACATGTGAAATTAAAGAAGGAAAGTAAATTGTACTTGGCACCACTTTGTCTAATATAAATGTTTCAAGGTTATAGGAACAAATCTAATTTATAGGTAATCACAATCTACTGATACTACTGTACACAACAGGATATAAATTCAATCCAGTTGATCAAACAAGGGGAAAGTTATACCATAAGTTAGGTGTACTTAATATCAAGAAAAACATGCCTTGGTATAAATAGAGTTTTACTTTAACACAATAAAGCTTTGTATGTCAAATAATTATTCATTATTAACTAATTTAATTCAGTTTGGTTTCATTAAACAAGTTAAATTGTCCTACTACTGATGTGTTTAGTTTATTTGCCATAGCAATGTATCCTATTCATTTTTCTGGAAAGTGATTCGAATTTTCACCTGCTTTTTTTCGTTTACATTAGGTGTAGCGAAAGATTTTTGGAAGCAATGGTTTTTTTTTTACAAATACCTATAAATGTACACACCATACTTCCCAACCATCCCAATTTAGGCAGGTCAGTCCTAATATGAGAACTTTGTCCTGATCGGAGTGGAAGTCTGGGGGTGATTCTGTCCCCTGCTGCTCTGTATGGCAGAGCAGCGGTGAACAGTGTTGTCGTGTGCACTGGTGGGGTTTGGAGGGGGGGGAAAGACAGATTGGAGGGGGGGGGAAAGACAGAACAGTGCAGACTAGTGCTGATAGGCACGCCCCTGGGATGTGGCCACGTCCTATTGTGCCTTGGTCACGCCCCAAGCATGTCGTGGCCATGCTGCCGTTGGGACAAACATTGCGAGGTATAGCACACCATTTACTTATCGGTGCAATTCCCAATTCTGCTTTTGAAAGCAATTATGTGCATATCTATTGCAATGTATTGCAATCTTGTAGTTTGTCACACAAAAAGCATGTCAGCAATTGTATGAACATCACCAAGTACTGCCTACTATTAATTTTGGAGTGGTCCCTAATTAATAGCAACTAGCCATTTTTCCTTAAAGGACCATCATCATCATCACCATTTATTTATATAGCGCCACTAATTCCGCAGCGCTGTACAGAGAACTCACTCACATCAGTCCCTGCCCCATTGGAGCTTACAGTCTAAATTTCCTAACACACACAGACAGACATAGAGAGAGAGACTAGGGTCAATTTGATAGCAGCTAATTAACCTACCAGTATGTTTTTGAACTGTGGGAGGAAACCGGAGCACCCGGAGGAAACCCACGCAAACACGGGGAGAACATACAAACTCCGCACAGATAAGGCCATGGTCGGGAATTGAACTCATGATCCCAGTGCTGTGAGGCAGAAGTGCTAACCACACCCAAAATGTAAATTCCATCTCCATTATGCACAACTGATGCTCCTTTCTCATCCTTAGCACAGGGTGCTGATGGGAACTAATACAAGTCAATAAGCTGAAACTGAGTTGCTGTGACCCTGCCCCTGCCATAAAACATGCACCACACACCAGGGCTGAAACTAAGTTGGACACATATGCAGTTAAAAAAAGCTCTAGAATTCTGCATGTAAGAATAGCGTATTTCCACCCATATGGCGAGGCGCAGGCATCTGAAGATGCATCCAGCTCTGCACCAGTAGTATATGCGCTGCTTATAGCTGTGAGTGCACACTTTTTGTTTGGGCATGAGCAGTACAAAGTTGTGTACGATAAGCAAACAGACATACGCCCAGCTCAGTATCAGCCCCAATGTGTATTTCTGCCTCGCTGCCTGTCACTGTCTGCTTGTTTAGTCAGAGAAGCACTCATTTACATCTTAATTAAGTCTTGAAAGTAACATTTGAGTCTGTCTTTATTAAATATGTATCGAAGGCTGCATGCACGAATGTGGAAAATGTTCTCTTGTGAGTATCTTTATTCCAGGGTTACAGAAAAGTAAAAACTTTCTGTGCTGTTTGTACTTAATATAATAAATATATACCTGAGGGAACCTTTTTCTCTCCATTTGTGTTTGCATCTTTTGCATTTTTTTGATACACGTTTCTGAGGGATGAGTGGGGTCCATCGGATTAAACCTTATATATAATGTGAGTGACTTTTGCACTACAGGAACGCACCTTTTTTGCAATTTAATTTATTTCATATATCCCGTTTGTGCATTTTATTGTTTTCATTTCATATTTGCGCTTTCCTGGATGAAATGCATCTGGATGATGAAAAAAACATCTCACTGACAATCTCCACAACTCCATCCTAAAAGGCTCTGTGAGTACCCACTAAACTGGGAATACATCCCAAAATGTAAAGTCTCCACTTTTTGATGTTCTTTAGAATATTTTCTCTACAAAATGAAATTTTGTTTATACATTAGTGGTTCGTATTCTCTATGGACACACCCATTATGCTATGGCCATTTCCTTGCATCAGAAGGAACACATTCTTGGTTCCACTGCAGTTGTCGCAGTCGTTACATGCTTACTCATACAGGTACCAGTAAAACATGTGCTAATGTACAGTAATAACTGCAATTTGTTCTGCTCTTCTGCTCTCTCTCCCAACCCCAATTTCTCTTTACCACAGACACACTAAAAGGGCCAAAGTAACACAATCACAACACAACACCAAAAGTTGCGCCACAAAAACACCTCTTTTTGAAAACAGTACCCACAGGACCGGAACCCTTGTAAAATCCGTAAAGGCAACCACCAGACCAACACCAAACAAGTGCAGACGTCCAAGGGGACCCCCCCAAAAGGATCTCCATCACTCCTACTGAGGGTTGATTGTGGCTTAGCATTGGTCCTCCTGCTCACACACCCCCCAATGCAGTTTTCGGTCAAGTGAAATAAGGCTCTGGTTAGGGGGATGGGGCACCATAGCAAAATATTCTACTAGGTGGTAGTTGGGCTTTAATGTCTTATATTAAACATAAACATCATGACATAGAACAAAAAAGGTTGAATACAGCATACATCTATGATCCCACACATAGGCAGTCATTCTGAGTTCTATATAACCTGGTAGCGTCTTCTTTGGCTACACACTTGGAGGGCCAAGTTGCACACATTCGGTTGTTCATTGATCAAGATGAAAGACTAAATCATAACTAGTTGCCCAATGATTGCATACACATGTGGTCAGTGGCCAACGAGATTCTCAGTCTTGGCTGAACTATCATTTTGGCCATACAAGTGTAGAGATGTCAGGCCTATTATGACCAATGATGGCCATACTCATCTCTTGGAGAGGGGCAGCTTTAGAAAATATTGTGCTTTTAATTTATGATGCTTTGTATTCAGAGACTATTAACAAAACCTCAGTAGCAAAAGATTTTCTAAGTTACTTGAGATTGAGATTGTAGACATTTTATTCATACATTTTACTTTGAGACAGATGATTGTGTTTTATATGTTCATTGTTTAACACTTTCAGTGGCTGAGGTTTAAGTTGATGTGCTCACTTACGAGGCAAGATGATGCATTTAACTTGCATCAGATTTATTAGGATTCATTTTAAGAAATATATTTCTCTACCCAAGTGAATATAATGAGTAAATATATTTTCCATGTATGGGTATTTTATATGGAATTAGATCAATTAGATAAAAAAATCTCTTTTCCATGATTTGGCCCATTGCAACTTTTATCTTCAACAATATATGCACTAAGTTTATGCACCAAGAGTAAAAATAGGGTATGTAATTCCATATGCTCAAAAGATGTGCCTGACTCTGCATTAGTAGCATCTGCAACTGTTACACCAAAATCAACCCAGAATGTGCATGTGCGTATAGCGCGAAGTCCGCTCATTAGTGAATGGAGAGCACAGAGAATTCTATCTTTCTGAATAAAGACTACTCGTAATTACCAGTGGACTCCTTACATGACATTCTGTATTGTAAACAGTAAAGTTACCTTAACACTACATGTTTCTAATGTACTGACACATCCCCTTCAGGAACTCTTTGGGTTTTTTTGGAACATGATGACCACTATATTATTATGTATGTATTGATTGTCTAAGTATTGGCCATTGATAATATTCTAAGGTGGCCCCATTTGTAATCAATAAACACTTTTGCACCTATACTATTAATTAGAGATGAGCAGTTCGGAGTATCTATAATATGACAGATCCGAGTTTTGAGGTTCCGAGTTGTGCTGAGCCATGACTGGGTTTCTCGTGCCAAATTCAGATCTCAAAACGAGGCAAAACATAATTTACGCTAAAATGTCAGATCTTGCGAGTTTTGTATCAATATATTTTTATATATATCCCTCTCGCATGTTCTCATCTGCTATTTTAGAAGAGATAACATGTGGAGAGGAGAGTGTCTGCAAAGCTTTGCTCCGAAAATCATGTGTAGAGGGTTAGATAGGGTGAAAGAGGCAATTGATATTATATAGCAAGCAATTGCTGTGATTTACTGATTTTACTGCAATTTATGTAGAGATCAGTCTGCTAGACTAGTGTGCCGATCAATTGGGCGTTTAGAGTAGTGGCTACTGGTTGTTATTATAGAAGAAAGTGAATAACATTGATTATCTCGTTTATACTACTTTCATTAAAATCAGAATTGTATAGCAAAATGGAGGCATGAAAGGGCGCTACTTAGGGTGAGACTGAGGTGGAGGGACTGTCACACCTGCAGCCTTTTTTTGGTTCTCCTACTGGCTTATATTCAAGTGCCCACACAAGGATGACTCATTGGGCCCGATTCAATAAGGAAAGTAAGGCAAAAAAGGGAGTAAATTTTCTCCTGGAAAAAACCATGCTACAATGCAAGGGGTGCAAATTAGTTTATTATTTTACACATAAGTTAAATACTGTCTGTTTTTTCATGTAGCGCACAAATACTTGTTAGCACTATTTTTTACAATGAAATTTCAAGTTGATCTAGGACATGCGCTACCCAAACTATAACTCTGTCCCCAAATTTTAAATTTACCTTTCCCTCCAATGCAACATGGTTTTGCCCAGGTGCAAAGTTACCCCTTGTTTTGCTTTACTTTCCTTAATGAATCAGGCCCATTGTCTTCAGCCTTTATCATGGAAATATGTCAAGATTAAAACATTACTGCAGTTTTCTTTAATGTTTCCTTTTACTTTGGAGAACAACTATTCACTTATTTTTTCAAATAAATTTCAGTTTTAGTTTGCAAAAAGTTTGCGGGCCCCCAAAAGCCTTCCTCCGTAGTCTGCAGCCTAGTCAGCCTCGGATAACCAGGCCCTGATAGTAAATCCAGAAACAGGCAATGGTCAGAGGCAGGCGAAAGCGCAGAAATCCAATAAATAATCTGGTCACCACAATAAGTCAAATCAGGTCAGAATTCCAAACAGCACATTAGCTCACCAGCGCAGGTGATCAACAGGAAGGGGTTTTATTTCCAAAGGAGGTTAATGAGGACAGACCAGCCTATCTAGCTGCACTAGTGCCTAGATTCATAGGAACGATTTGCTAGGTAGCTACTAGATTCCGGCAATAAAAAAACAAGGAAGTTGTTTGCTATTACCTGGCAACCAGCTGTTCTCTAGTGCAGTTGGTTGCTGAGTCCTATTAGTTATGGGACGCAGGTTGCTATTGCCAGACAACCGTCTCGGCGGAGCACAGTGCTCATTGCAAGTGCTAACATTGTTATGTCCGTATGTATTGTTTGCAATAAATATTCTCTGATGCGATCGATGGGGTTCCAAAGCACCTAGGTTTATTCACAAAGTATTACAAGACAAAGTTTGGTATGCATACGCTTGCACTTGTCAGTACTAACACAATCTTCTATCAGAATGCTCTGGTTTCCAAAGCCAGAGGTGAACAATTTATACACTGTACAGTGATATCATTAAGGTCCACATTCATAGGTCGATGGGTCATGACCTCCCAAGAACTTGATGTGCCATTGGTTGATTCCTCTAGTCATTGTTCCTTAAGGCGGTCAGGTGTCCTTCTTCAGACTCCCGCATCTAGACCTGTATAAATTGGTTCTTTTATGACATCTCTGGACCTGCCATTTGGTGTATGAAAAGTGATATTATTTATATCTGGCGTTCGCAATGTGCGAATGCTACAAAAATAATACAGGAATCATTTTCATTGCAAACAAAATGATACAAAACTGTAATTTAAATCCTGGAAACATTAATTAGCCTCTTCACCACTTTATATTTTATATTAAAAGATAGAAAATACGTTATATTTAACTGTTGCTACGATAATAATTACGTTGCGTAATTATCACATCGCAACTGATTGTAGTGTACAGAATTGATTATTACCTTCATCTAATTATTAAACTTCAACAACATGAATCTGGATTTGATGATATATTACCAACTAATAGAAGCAGTAGGAAAAATAAATAAAAAATATGAATATTTTGAAAATATTATTTTCCCCTATTGGTATCAGATTGTGTAATCTCTACTTTCCCCAACTCTGTGTAACACCTCAAGAGAAGCCTGTTTTCTGGTGTTAATAACAGCAATTGGACTTTATCTTATCTCCCAGGGCAAGACACAACAACAAGCCTTATGATTATTCAACCTCTCTTTTTTCTGTTGTGCATTTTTTAAGTTTTCTCAGGCCAATTGACTGACTAAATTTAGGCATTTGCACGTATTAAAAACACACTTTAAAACATTATTTTCCTGAAAGGATTGTTCCTTACACAATTCTCTCAGAATGTCCAGGATACCGTGAAGCTTTCTGTCGTAAAGCGGCTAAAATGGCAAACAAAGATAGTTGAATTCTGGGGAAACTCATGTGTAGCAAAGATCTCTGTTTGTTTGATTAAACCTCAACATTGCCATAACTATATGTTTAAACCATTCAACTTAGCTGTCAGCCTACATATGGTAGGCTGTTATCCTTTCCCAGAGGTCTTTCAGTAGACCCCTTGCATGAGAAGAGACATGAAGTTTGTAACTTGGTCCATGAGGACAACTTTGGGTAGACCTACTCTGAAAAAAGCTGTATTAATTTGTTGGACAGTTGTCTGGTGGGGTCAGTTTATAGATGGATGTAATGGGAAGGGTTAACACATCTTCATTATTCTCAGTTAACTCAGGGCCACGGTGATTCCCTCACTTTGTTTATAGAGCCGTCTGCATCAACTCCCTCCTCCTTCTCGGAAATTAGGGCAGTAACTGGTATCTGAGAAGGAAGAGTTAGCGAAACTGCTTCAGCTCCAATTTTCTGCACCTTCTTCTGATGTGCAGTCCTCTCCTGCTCAAACAGCATGAGGCGATCCCAATTCTCTTTGGTCATGAAGTCCATCTGTTTCTGCGGTTGTTTATGCTGTTGTTGCATACTCCGGTCCTTCAACTTTTTCTGAAGCAAAATTAGCCTACATTATGGCTAATTTTGGCCAGGGCTTCGCTTAATCCCACTTCTTACACCAACTTGTGTAGGACAGGGGTCGAATCAGGACATCAGAGACAGGCGAACATTCAAAATGTGGTTTAGTTATGCCAGAATAGCAAACACAGCCACACAACATCACAGCAACATAGCAAGAAAAAGGGTCTGGTATAGTGTAAGCAGTACTTATCTTGAGAGTAGGTGATGTTGACTACTGTACACTCTTTCCTAAAGTTAGTAAACACTTTATACTCATCCTGCTTGGTTCTATAATAGGTCTACACCCACCCATCTTTTTTTATCTAATATTTAGCATTAAAACACTTCTGGAAACAAGTTAGATGCATGTGTGTATTTACTTAATTCTGTCTCTTTTGATTTATAACTATACACTCAGAATTTCCCTTCTCCTCATGTTGAATGGTTACTGACACCTCACAACTGTTTTATCTCAAAGGAATGCCATATTACTTTCAATAGCCTTGTCATCGAGGCAACATAGCCAAACGGTCAGTGGGTGTTTTAGTAAGAGGTTAATATCCTTATCTAAAATGTTAACCTTCTTGAGGGTCATTATACTTAAATAAGGAGTTAGTAAAACAAAAACAAAATGGATTTCTAATTAGGGTTCAGATTTTTGTGAGGCTTCAATAAATTTTTTTAACCTAAGCTAGGGCTTGACAAATCTCAATAGCCCGGTTGCCATGTGGACTAAAAATGGTGAACTGGCGGTCAGCATGTTTTCTTTTCTGTCTTGAAACCTTTAAGGCGTGCGTTCCACTGTTTCGTCACACTTGTTTCGTCACACTTGTTTCGTCACACTGTTTCGTCACACTTGTGAGTTTTTCAAGGGATTTCTCTTGAAAAAGTTACAAGTGTGATGAAACCGGTCGGGACACGTTACAGCGCTAAACAGGAAGCAGGAAGTAGCGTGTATTCCGCAGTGGAACACACGCCATTACTACTTCACAAAAGAAAGTTTCTTCTCTTTTTCTTCAACAAGCAGCGAAAACCAAGGACCGCTACCTCATCAGGATTTATCCTAAGGGAACCCCAGCCTCTGTTTCAGCCATACCGCAAGTACTGCGGGCGACAGTGCGCCCAAAATTCTCTTATGTGTCATATAGGTCGGAACTTTTCACTATCCAAAATTTGTGACATCATGAGATTTTCCAGTGTTTTAGACAAACTATAAGGTCGGGAACTTTTATTTAAGAATTTTGAGAATGTAGAATAGACTTTTTTCAGGACTTAAACGGCAATTCAATATCTAGGCATATTTGGATTTTTTTTTTGTTTGCAATTATCCTGGGTTTGATTCAATATGACGATATGTGTTATTGTATGCCATTTTCATACTCTACTGTTATTCTATATGTATTTTTTCCAACATTATAGTAGATTAAAAGTACCATTGATCATTTCATGTTTCTGCTCATTAGCGCTGGTTCTTTAATATTTTCTGAAACCTTTTAGAGACAGGCTGTGAATGAAAGGCCCTTTTGCAATACATCTGACGGGAATCATTGAACTGCTTCCTGTCAATGAGAACTCTTATGTATGTTATTATAGTACAGCATTATAGCAACCTGCACAATAACATCAGTCGCAGCTGTACTACCATGTCCCAGAAACCTTAGTGATATCAGGCACTGTGTTTCACTCCCCTAGACAGTGCAGTTGTGACAGCTGTAATAGCATAGTGTCAGGCACCGGAGCCTCTGACTACCGTAGCTTGCGTTGGCAGGCGCCATCTTGCCTGTCTAAACTGCGCATGTGCAAAACCAGATTTTTTCAAAACTCCTTCCATTCACCTGATTGATTGATTGCCTGTAAGCCCTGTCTATTTAAAGCACCAGTTTCCTTACCTGAGTCCAGATCTTCAGGTATCCTCTCCTGTTAAGATGTGTTCTAGTCTGGCTCCTGTTCTCCTGCTGCTGCGGAGTACCATCACCAATACCCGCTTTCAGCTATTCGGTGTTTCAGCACTATCCTGCTGCAGAGTATTACCACTTTTACCTGCTTCCAGCTCTCCAGTGTTACAGCATTATCCTGCTGCAGATTATTACCACCTTTATCTGCTTCCAGCTCTCCAGTGTTACAGCATTATCCTGCTGCAGATTATTACCACCTTTATCTGCTTCCAACTCTCCAGTGTTACAGCATTATCCTGCTGCAGATTATTACCACCTTTACCTGCTTCCAGCTCTCCAGTGTTACAGCATTATCCTGCTGCAGATTATTACCACCTTTACCTTCTTCCAGCTCTCTGGTGTTGCATCATCATCTGGCTGCAGAGTGTTACCACCTACACCTTCTCCCAGCTCTCCGGTGTTTCATCATCCTGCTGCAGGGTGTTTCTACCTATCTCCATCTCCTGCACATTGGTGCTTCTGTTCTGTATCTACCTGCAGACCATCGCACTTACTCATGATCCTAGGGGCTTCCTAGCTCCACAGGACCTCTGTGCCTCATCTACCTGCAGAATATACTCCTCATTATTACTCCTGTCAGCAACTATCTTATTCCTGTGACTTGGTCTCCTCTCAGTCTCGCTTGTCACCCTCCGTGAGAGCTGCGACCTGCGGTTAGGGAGCCGATAAGTCCAAACTCCCTTGTAGGGGTCCCGGGTGAATACCTCCCTTTCTGTTAGATTCCGTGCCTCTTGGAGGGTAGCATCAACTGAAGCAGACCTTACGGGTTCTTCCAGTACTATCACCAATATCTGCTTTCCGCTATCTGGTGTTTCAGCACTATCCTGCTGCAGAGCGTTACCACCAATACCTGTTCTCAGCTCTCCAGTATTACAGCATTATCCTGCTGCAGAGTATTACCACCTTTACCTGCATTCAGCTCTCTGGTGTTACAGCGTCATGTGGCTACAGAGTGTTTCCACCTACACCTTCTCCCAGCTCTCTGGTATGTCAGCACTATCCTGCTGCAGAGCATTACCACCAATACCTCTTCTCAGCTCTCCGGTGTTACAGTATCATCCTGCTGTAGGGTGTTTCTACCAGTCTCCATCTCCTGCACATCAGCGCTTTTGTTTTGCATCTACCTGCAGACCATCGCACTTATTCATGATCCTGACCGTAGGGGCCTCCTAGCTCCACAGGACCTCTGTGCCTCATCTACCTGCAGAATATACTCCTAATTATTACTCCTGTCAGCAACCATCTTACTCCTGTGACTTGGTTCTCCTCTCATTCTCGCTTGTGATCCTCCTGGGGAACCGCGACCTGCGGTTAGGGAGCCACTAAGTCCAAACTCCCTTGTGATTCCGCGCCTCTTGGAGTGTAGCATCAACTCAAGCAGAACTTACGGGTTCTTCCAGACCCTAGATCGTGACACATAGCTTGTTATAAGACTGTACTATAATGTAGTCTGCGTATGAGTGCTCTCATCATTGGGAGCAAGCTCTAATGAAATCTTCAGATACATTGCAAAGGAGGGAAGGGCCAGAGAAATCAGCAAGTTGGTATAGTGCACTAATGGGAATCAATATGCACTAACGGGGACACAGACGGCTGCTGTGCATGAGGACTGTCATAATTGGGAACCATTTCCAATGGTACCCCGCAGATGCATCGGTAGATGAGAGGAACCAGAGGAGACAAATGGGGGTTACAGGTTGGTACAATGTACCTGATTGGGATCTAGCAATCAATGTCCTATTATCTTTTGTCTACTGGTTCATTACCCATTATTGATTTCTTGTAGCAAAAACTGGGATATGTTAGAGATCTATCAAAGTGAAAAGCTTTCCGTAATAATGCCTATTTAAATCTATTTAATAGTGGATGTCAAAATGACCAATGAGGGTCTTATTAATTTATTGGTACTAGTTTCCAAGAGAACTGTTTGTACTAAAAAGAAGTGATCTTGGACGAGGCCCCAAAGTGGGATAAACAACTAAACACTGTTATTTATTATTAAAGGATGATAAATACTTATGAAACCTACAAAGCAAAAAACATATCATACTTAGATATCTTGTATAAGCAGTAATTTGGTGGTGAAAATAATGGCGTGTGGACTTTTTTTTGGGAGTGAATGGGAACTGGAGTGAATTAAATGAATAAAGTACATCTGTAACTGCACTGATTATGAGAGAAAGTGAAAAATATAATTCAGAAGTGAGGAAGAGTGCATTAAGACATGAATAATAATAATGCTACAGTCATCATTTGACAATATACTCTATTTTCCCAGGTGTTTATAGTGCCATAAGATGTACATTTTTATAAAAATAATATATATTCCCAGAAATTCAAGATAGTTTTGTATTTCACAACTACAGTGCATTAAACAGACCAACTGTCATTAATCAAGTTAATTTCATTTTCTGAAAGGGTGTAATGGAATTGAAAGTATTTTGTTAAAGGGTCTTTGACAGATAAAACATTACCCAAAGAATAATCTTGGTACATACTGATAATCCACTTTTTATATAAATGGGGAATTGAGACATTCAATTATAATTAAAAATGTAATAATTGCTTGGAGTTCTGACTTTTAAAGTAAGAATTCTATCTAATATTGCTCATGATCCTGTATTAGGCTTTACCCTAAAGTGAACCCATCATCCTGATGTGGGCTGTGGACCAGGTGGCCTATGGGTCGGAGGCGGACATTTTTAGGCACTTATTTAGCCTAAAAGTACTGTAAACTCTGTTAGCTGACATCACATAGTTATAGCATAAATGTGACCCGTTCATGGAAGTATTTTAAGAACACGCATCGAGATCAAGATCAATTTTGAAACGTGCCTTTCTGATGACCATTGTCACAAACAGTCAAATCAAGCAGTCAGTTACAAAAGATGTCCACCCATTGTAAACCCTTTTATCCCCACTTAGCAGAATTTCAGTGGGCTTAGTAAATCTGCACACTTGAGATTCACACCTATTGGTAAGTCTGCAGGAGCAATGGTAGAACTACCATTGGTGGAGCAGGTGTAGTGCACCAGGGCCAGCTGCACAGGGAACTAGCAATCTGTGGGCCCTGGTTCCTTCCTCCCGGCTTCCCTGCACCGGGGCCCACGGCTCACTAGTTCCACCTCTGTGCAGAAGCAAAAGCAGGATTTCTAGTGGGGGTTTTCATGCCACCACAGTTGGTATAACCATTGGGAAAGGGGCATGGTCATCATTTAAATAGTGCCAAGCCACTTGCCAACCCCTTCCCATCCATTGTTGTGTGCACGCATCTCCTTCACAAGCCGAGCAGTGTGAAGTAGGACCTACCTTTCCACTGTCCCTGCACCTGGAACAAAGTACTGACTGAGTGGGACAGTGACCCATAATTAGGATTGCCCCACTAGAATCAGATTGTTGGCAGGCTGTCCTGTTCTCTCCTACCTGTACTTGCTGCTTTCACAACCTGCTGCTGCTCGACTATTAAGCACAGTTGCTGCTTGTCTGGATCCTGAAATGTTGGGGCTCTGTTTGGAAAAAAGATAGGTACATGAAATTTGGAAAGCCTAGCAATGCGTGAACACTCTAGGCATCCCTCTCCCAAACAAGCCTAACGATAAATCAGTAGCACCCATGTTTAATAATTAGGCCTTCCCGACAGTAAATTAATAGCTTTCACATTTAATAAATTGACCCATTTCTCCCCAACCAGCCTGACATTAAACTAATTGCTATCAGAGCCTCAACATTAAATTATTAGCTTTCACATTTACAAAAAAAGCCCTCCTTTTGACCCATCTTCGCCTCACATTCAATTAATAGCCCCCAAACCACCCAACCTTAAATTAATAGTCCCATCCCCCCAACTTAAATTAATAGGCACCACCATGACCCCACCATGAAATGAAATACCCCTCATCACCCTGCCAATAGCTCCCACCCATGATTATATATTTAGCCCCCACATTTAAATCACTAGTACATGCCCCAACCTACATTTCAATAAGAGCCCACCCTCCACCACACTTATGTTCTTCCATCCTGCGCTGAACATTTTAGAGGCAGATTCCTCTGATTGCCTTTCTTGCTGCGTGTACATTATCAGCTAGTGCGCACCCGACATGTGACATGCTGTTCACAGGGGAGAGAGGGGCGGGCACACAAAGAAGTTAAGGCCCAAAGTGTGTGCCTGGTTTATAAATAATAATACTCCTGCTATGGGAGGCAGTAATAACCTTGAACTCCAGAGCTCCAGCTGTGGAAGCTATCCAGTTAATGCTCACGACACACAATGGACCTGATGCTGAGTTGGATGTACGCTGCTTATGTAGCATTAATTACGAAACTTTTCACCGGACATACTCACAAAGAGATCTCACACATATGCACGCATGCAGAGATACGCTTATCTGGCACTTCACCGGGCATGCTCATAAAGAGAGCTCACACATATGCACGCATGCGGAGATACGCTTATCTGGCACTTTCACCAGGCATGCTCACAAAGAGAATCCACACATATGCACGCATGCGGAGATACGCTTATCTGGCACTTCACCGGACATGCTCACAAAGAGAGCTCACACATATGCATGCATGCGGAGATACGCTTATCTGGCACTTGCACCTCCTTATGACTGAGAGGTGGAACAGGGGAGGGGCGGTTTAACATAGGCTCAGTACAGTAAATGTGGGTATGTGGGTGTATGTATGTCTGATGTAACTTGGTGCATATACTACAGGTGCAGAGCTGGACGTATCTGCGACGCTATTTTTACGGATGAGTTTTGTTACTGTAAATTTAAAGAGTTACTGAGGAGGATGGTGTGATGAGTATCTCTCAAATGTGTGGAACTCCTGCTGTTCTTCTAGTTGCGGTAAAAGGAGTTTAAAATGAAATATTTAATTTGGGTGGGCGGGTCCTTTAAAGGACCACTAGTGTAATGTTTTATATATTTTAATATATGCTACATAAACAAGCATAGTTTAACTTTGTAATTCATTCTAAAAGAAAGTTTGCATTGTTAACAGTTATACCCCATTTTCACAGTGGGTAGAAACCATTTTAATTAGTGGAACAAACTGGAATACACTTACAATCTTGTATATATTTTAGTGAACTACTGTATTTGTAGACCTAATTTATTATGTGTTTTTTCTTTGCCCTCATAAGAACACCGCAACTTTGTGTTATCCTTTTCAGTATACAGTAAATGGAGTCGTTTCAGAAGGACACATCAATTCCTGTTATCATAATTTACTTTAATACGTTATGTAGATCAATAAACTTTTTTTTAAAATAGCACAAAAATGACTTGTTATGATTATAGTTATTTTATTTTTTATTATGTTGGGTAGTACCTTCCTGTAAACTGCAGTTGTCTCCTCTACAATAGCTTGTATTACAGAAGTATCCTTTATGCCTGATATTTCTCTGTAGTCAAAACAAAACGAGTATATATTGTATATAAATAGTAAAACACATGGATGACTTTATATCAAGAATGAAATAAAATAAAAATATCTAACAATTTGCAATTTTTAATGCATTTTTGCCAAGAAAAGAATTTAAAAATAGGTAAAGTTTTCTCTAAATGTTAACATATTGTAATGTTCTGAGGGTATATTAATGGATAATTCCTCTTCTAAATGAAAAGTTTGGTACATTGAATAAAATAAGAAAATTTGAGAAAAGTCATCCACTTAGGAGTAGACATTGAGAGACATGCCAGATCAATGTATTGGGGAAGTGCAGACAAGTGAGCTTTTCTTATTTTATTTATCTCCATCTAACTCCATCAAAAACTAAAGTTATCCTTTCCCTTAAAGTGACTTATTTTAGTAGCTGTGTTAGTTCAATTTATACATAAATTAGTAGCTGACTATTCACATTACTTTACTGTCATTGGTCCTGGAAAGACAATTCCCATTTCAGTTTTAAAGAGACGAACAACAGGTTTGGAATGACCTTCGCTTTCATTAATAAAATTCTCTCTTGTGTATCTGACCGGATTACCCTATTTGTTCACAACATAATAATATATTAAAAGGTGTTTTTATTACACCTTATTACTTATGATTTTGTGCATATAGCTTAAAGCCACTTCTGCATTGAGTACCATCATATATATTTAATATCATCCAACGCTTCCATCAGGCGTACATATACACACTGGTACACCTGGTGCTTGCCTAGCAGAAGTAATACTCTTACAGTGTTATTTACATCGCAGGATGTGTCCTACTTTACATATATAGACAAGTGCACTTTTCTTTGCATGCGCCGTATCTTATGAGCGCCAAAGACCCATATGTGTCCACCGCTAATTGAGCCCCAAAATGTATGTATAGTCCAACTTTAAAATTTACATTTTTGAGAAACTGGAGAAAATAAATGTGCAAATTGTAACATGGTATTAAATGCAGAAATTGGCATAACAAAACACTAAATAAGTTTTTGAATCTGTACAGTCTGGTATAATTGTGTTTATGTGTCAATTTAAAAACTGTATGCAATACATAGTTGATATTTTGCCAAAAATCTATACTGTAAGCTGGGTATTGCATTGCCTAACCCTATACTATGGGCCTGATCATGTTTGGGCGTAAGTACGTTTGCGTGCCATGTCCTCTTTGAAGTAGCTTTGCGCATGCTCAGAAACGGACCTTAGGCCAATGAAAGCAATTGCATGCAATTCATGTATGAATGCAAGAGACACTTACAACTTAAAGGACAGAATGGGGGTGGGAAGGTTTGGCGTACGTAGGCTGTGTACAGTAAGGGTGTGCCAATGCAGATGTAGCTGAATCAAGTCCTGTGTTTCTTGTTTCAGTGGTATCATTTGCACCAGCTACAGGGCAGGCGGATGCACTGTCTAATAGTGATAACTGGCACAACATAGTCTTTGTTTGAATAATTACACGTATGTGTACCACTAGCTAGCACAGAACATTGGTATGTAACTAAGATAGACCCTAAAAACACATTGTGAGTATAGTACGCATTAAGAAAATTTTGATTTATGTATTTAATGTAAAAACATTTTTTATAGAAAAATATTTATTTTTAAAGCCAACAATATTTTTATTAATGATTTAGAGTTGTTCATATATTTTATTATATAATCATTTTTGTATGTAGTCTGACCTTCTATTGATGTGACCAAACTCAAATGGAAAGGTATCTTGAGATCTGCTTGGCCGTGAATACTTGCGGAACTATGCTCAAATTCCGTGCTTGTTTTTTTCCGTGTCTGATCAGGCCCTATATGTGTAGTATTGTGTTACTATACATAATTACCATACATAGCCTTACATAATTAAACAGTCATTATTTTGAAAACAAAGAATATGTCCTTTAAATTTAACTGGTCATTGCATGTTAATCCCCGTCCTGCTGCAGTTTATCCAGAAGGCATAAAAACAAATGAAAACTGTATGTAACTGTCTCACATGCTAAACAACTCTAAAGGTGATGTTGCACAGATGTTTTAGAATGCTGCTCTATCCCATCCAGAAAAGCATGGTGTTCTGAAGCACCAGAAGTGACATGCGGCAGTGTCAGTCTCCCTATCACATGGGAATTTATTTAGCTGTGGGAACACTGCAAGCTGTGCATTTTTCTGGCTGGAAAACAGCATTCTAAAATGTTCAAGCAACACTTGGATATCTGTGATTAGAAGTTAAGGGATGGTGTCAGGTCCCCAGTCGTTCTTCCAATCATAAATCCCGGTATGAATTTCCCAATGCTGGTCCTCCACTCCCCTCAGGTCCTGTGACCATCAGCTGTACATAGAGAATATTTTAAAAAGAAAGCGGTTTAAAAAAAATATATTTTATTAAACATACAAAGTAATATCTGACTTACAATATAAAAGAGTGTATGTAGTACACTATGATGACATCCGCAAAGGTTAGGACCGCCAAAGTCTTGGACTAGAAGTGCATAAGCGTGAACTGGAGTTTGTCATGTGTTCCATCATGGGTTCCAAACATCAGACATCAATCAAACGTTTTTTTTGGAGCTCATATTTTATATTGTTAGTGACATATTAGTTTGCAAGTTTAATAAAATATTTTTATTAAAAAAAAAAGGTTTCCCCATATTCTCTATGTATGTTCTATTTATTTCTATACCAAATTATAATTTTATCTAGTATTACTATGTCCATATTTTAAGTTGATATGCAGCCTTTCATGAGAACTGATATACAGGCCCGGTTATACTTTTGTACATGCACATTATGATGAAAGGAATTTGTTAAGTAACCCAAATTCATCTAGAAATGTGACCCCAGTCAGTAGGAGAACAAGGGAGTATTGCTGACATGCTGGCCATGGCACTTACACTGCATCTTGCACAACGTGAGATGAATTTACCAAGTACTAAGAGATAATCAAGCCTACGGCTAGCTTACAATTCAGTGATAAGCAAACCTCTGCAACATTGGTCTTGGTGAAATAAATTGATATATTTTTAGAAAACATAAAAAAATTATGTTTCAGAGTCACACACAACACTTTTTTCAGGACATATGAAAAACATAAATCAATCAGGGATATACTTGGGGGGCTTCCAGTTGCCCAAAACCCCACCCGGGCTCAGAAATAGGGTGATTGAGGACCCAGGTTGGGGCACTGTATGCTACTTGGTGACTTATCCTTTCCACTAGACCAGCCAATGTATGTCATGCAGCCTTGGAATGTCCTGCTCCTGACATGTTCCTTCCCACTATCCCATGATAGTAGAAAAGCAGCTACTAAGCCTAAGACATGAGCAACAACAGGTAGTGAAAACTGCAAGAACATGTAGAAGAGAACAGGACAGTCCACCAACTATCATGGTTCTGGTGGGGCAGCTCTCATTTTGGGTGACTGTCCCGCTAAGTCAGGAAATTGTCATGACTGCAGGGACAGTCGGGACATGTATCCAGCTTCACACTGAATGGGGATCTACGTGCACCTACCAGTGGTGCACACAGAATTGCCCATTTATTTAAATGGGATGGGAAGGAGTTGGAAAGCAGCCTGGCATTGTCTAAAATGAGACAAATATCTGGTGACCACTATTGCATAATATGCTACACTGTACTAAACTATTTAAGTCTGTTGATCCAGCAGAATGGAAAATCAGGTTGCTTCATAATCTAAATCGGCTTATGTGAGATAAGCAGTCATTGGTAGGAACGTTTAAGGAATCCGAGTTCTATTCTTATGCACTAGATGACAGCAGTTAGTGGTTGTGCTGCCTTTCTTCCATGTTTCCTAGAGGTTCATAATTGCATGCCATGACTTTGCAACCCTTGTTGACTCTGTTCTCCATTACACACCCTTGTCTAGCATTCGGTGTGTTTGTTCCCGCAGCATTACCTAGGAGCCATTTTCAGTTCACCCGCATCCTTGAGCCTTCCTTATGTGGATGTAAGGTTGCCTTGGTACTCTGTTTGCTATTGTATCACCAGTCATATTGTGGAGTGCATATCATTACTCACTATATTGATCCTGGACTGCCGTTGCTCATACTTCTACCATTGTTTCCTCTGTCTCAGTCTGTTATTGTTAGTCATTTGTTAACTTGTGTTTTTTTGTGTTGTATTGTATTGTTTTACTTCCTATTCCCTACTTTTCCTAATTATCACTGATGTTGGTATGAGTTTATATACCCAAATTTGGTCTAAAGCTTGTCTTGATGGATTCTTAATGAAAGAAACCATGACAGAAAGCGTGTACAGTCACTTTCCATTACTATCTGATCAGATTAGATCATTACAATCTGATCATACCTGTATAATTTGATATTCCCTGTGTATAGCTAAATTGATAGTGCAGTGATATAATCTGACCTGATAGTAATTTACGTCATGAGCATCAGCTATTTTACAACTTAACAACTCATTAAATTTTTGCAGTGTCAGTTGTGAAATGGGAAAATTATTATGATAACATTTAAACAGAACAAACACATTTGAAATAAAAGACTGTAAGATCAGAGTTTGACTAAATCTGCAAAATATTACATATTGAACATTGGTTCTGTAACAAAATATTTAGGTAATAAGGTAAAGTTTCAATGAACACTGATGACATCTATGTCAATCTATTGCTTATAAAGATGGATATAAAAAAGCATTTAATTTTTTTCTGCAGTCTTTGAATCTAAAACATTTGTATAGCAGTTCTGTATAGCAAATCATTTATTTGATGTCCTTTTGATTTAATGCAGAGCACTGTAATAGGTTTCTGTAGTATTACTTTGCGTTCTTGCTTTAGCAAAGGTCATGAAATTCCACAGAGGCATCATGTTAGAAGATTCTTATGACTGACCATAACTTAATTACTGGCGGGTCAATGTCCAATTCATCAAACAGACAGGACAAAAATATTCATTTACTGACGGCAGAAAGAATATGGGTGATTTATCCCCAGTTCTATTCTTTAAAAGGAAAAAAAAATCTTGGCTTTGAGTGTTGAGCAATAGATTTTCTCATTTGAAGTAGTGACTTTAGTTTGAACCTGAAGGAATCAGAGTAAGAGAAAGGAATGTGAGATGCTGCCCACAAAACTACTTAATTATGTCATGGAGATCTAACAAAGTGAGAGAAAGGTTAAAGAAGAATCTAAATATCAAATACAACTTTCCTTATGGCTGCGAATGTTCAACTATATTCACCACACCAACCAACAATTACCTTCATCTGGGGAAATTTAATCTCAAAATACACTGACCCAAAAAGGTACTAGTAGTTCTTCACATGACTGCAATTAGAATCATGGGGTCCTCTGTAACTTACTAATTAGTCCTCACTGGTGACTAGTATATAAAGCAGTGTTCAATCTGATAAATAGTATTCAAAGTAGTCCTCAGTCTTGCGGCTAGTGTTTAAAGAAGACTTCCAATCTGGTGGCTAGTGTATAACAGCTCTTTCAATCTGGTGGCTAATATCTAGCAGGACTTTCTAACTAGTGGGTAGTGTGTAGTGTATGGCAGACCCCCATGTACTCCCTGTCATCTGAGCTGCTGCTTGCTTCTTACTCATAAGGGGTACTACTGTAAGCTGTCAGCAGCATCTGCTTCATAGCTTCCAACGCAATGATTTGTAAAGAGTGTTGGACAGGAAACTGTTTGTACACTTTTTGTATGACAAAAAGCAGTAATCTACATGACAGCTCCCAGTATTCTCTCCTATGACTAATGAGCAAGAAGCAGAGCGGGGTCGAGGAATCAGTAGAGTAGGGGGCTTCAGTGCTAACAAAGTTTATACTGGTAGATACCCCTTCAACCACTGTTCTCTCAGGCCCTGTATGCTGCTCCCGTCTGTACCCCCAACGTTGGCCCTGGAATTTCATAAACCACCACAGGGGATTAATTTAAGACTTATATTAAAGAAAGCCCGTCCTCTATCTCTAAATGTATTCTACAAGTAAAAGCAGAAAGTGAACATTGCAAAATTCTGTAACGGACTTACCTTCTCCGCCTTTCCGGAAGCCGCACTTCCGCATCGAACACCACGTGACCGCACCCGGAGGCGGTCACATGACCGCAACCTAGAGGCAGGGATTTTGAATCTCTGTCAGGATAAAAACCTCACTCTGACACTCGCTGAGTGTCAGAGCAACACTTACCTGTTACTGGCTCCTGTGCTTCGTGGATTGCTGTGTCTTCCAGTCTCCTGTGTCTTCCTGTGTGCTGATCTCTGCCTGTTTGACTACTCTGGCTCTCCTATCCCTGTGTATGGACCCGGCTTGCTGACCATTCCTCTGTTCTTGTGACCCGTGTACCGAACCTTGCCTGTTGACTCCGAGTTGCCTCCTGATTCTGCCTGACTCCATTCCTGTGTACCAAACTGGCTTGTCTGACTCCGCAACCTCCGCTCCACTCCTCTGTACTACATCTTGGGGCGAAACTGAGGACCGCGACCTGCGACTCCTGGCAGCGAAGCCCACCCCGCCTTGCGGCGGTTCTTGGTGAACACCGGGGAGATCGTTAGACTCCGCACCTCAGGTAAGCCAGCGCTAATCAAGATTAGTAGTAGAAGTATCCAGAATCTGTTACAAATTCATGGCAACCCTCCATCGCAAAGATCATCATCATCATCATCATCAGTTATTTATATAGCGCCACTATTTCTGCAGCGCTGTACAGAGAGCTCATTCACATCAGTCCCTGCCCCAATAGAGCTTACAGTCTAAATTCCCTAACATACACACATGGAGTAGGGTCAAACACATGACCACAGTGCTGTGATGCAGAAGTGCTAACCACTATGCTGCCCACGTTCTTCTGGACACGTTAATATCTGATACTCGTTAGCAAAATTTTTAACCATGAAAAAAGTTATTGCTGTATCTATGGTCACAGATATTGCTAAGGAGTGTTGCTGGATGTAGCTTCAAAGCATGTAGAATTGCCATCAGAAAGAAGGCAAAAGTGCAACCCATAGGGCACCACCATGTAAAATTTACTGTTTGTGTTACCCAGTAATAGTACTGACTATATGGAGTTTACACCTGTTGGTTAGAGTGGTAAGATACCACGAGTGGTCTATTGAAAATAAAACAGGAAAACCCTACATAGTGAATCCCTGTTGTTATGTTCTCTTTGTTATCGGTCTTGTAGTTTTTTTCAAAGGGTAACAACTCAAAATGCAAACAATTATTTTGCCTATTTAAAAAATCAGCAGTCACATCAACTTTTGACTCATACAAGCCACCATCCATACAGGAAGATGTTTGCGTTCCTCTGGCGTTCCAGCAGCGTATATACCTGGAGATCAGTGAATACTCGCTGTCGGTAAGCAATCTCCACAGGTTCTCCTACACCAGAGCAAAGATCAGCCAGGAGAAGTCCACTGAACGTATGGAGAACCTGAAGAGTGAGAGTATAGGGTAAGCTAAGATTCCTGGGATTGCTGTCATCCGCAAGTGTACCGAAAGCTCATAACATTTATTATATATCTACATTATCTCATTTTACGTTTTATCTCTTCATTTTGATACATGCATAGAGTATCAGGTTGAAAGATTATCACATTGTCTGCACTTAACATAGAAACATATTATTTACATTGTATATATACAATATAGTTTCCTATGCGCTTACAATTAATTGGATTGAAATTGTGATATACTCACTAATTGTGTAAAGCAGCAAAGAATATTATATAGAAGCAGTGCAGATTTGTTTTAAATGTATGTACCTCAATTTACTGGAATTATTCCTGATATTATACCTGAAATCAGCCGTTGGAAGAACCAGGATACAGATGAGATATCACTTTTTCCATGTTTTTCTAGCAAAATTTGGCTTTTAGTATTCAGCACAGAACTTCCCCTGTCAAATTTGTTCCACCTGAAATTATCTTTTATTATACTGGGATCAAGACATTTTGAATTCAGATTGTCACAAACAACTCCACAGACACGGGTTGAATCATACATATCCCGGTTTCGATAGTACAAACACTGTAGATAGACCAATAGAATTGACACAGACTCCATCCTATTCCCGTCTCTGTGAAAAATAATTTTCCTTAATTTATCCATTAAGTGACACAATACACAACTGTTCAGTGACGAGATTAGTTATTAGAGACAGATGTAAATGTAATAGGTGAAAAAGCTATCACTAGACAAAGTATACTAAGAACTATCACTACAGCTAATATAGAAAACGTACAATGTTGGGGGAAACAAATATAACTAATTTAACTTCTTAGCAAACTAAATGGAGAACAGTCATCTTTCTGGGGTATAAGAATTGCTGTTAACAATGATGGGTAATTAAAATAGTTACAGCATGATGTAGTGAATGAACATATGACTTAGCACCAATTATATATAAAGCATTAATATATCAATATATTCTCACAAATACATAGAGATATCCTGGGCATTTAATGTTTGTCTAAGAGATATTCCTACAGTACAATATAACTTTAGAAAAAGTAGTAGATAGAAGGAATAATTAGATATTTCACTAATCCGAGAGTCCCTATTGTTGTCTAATAATAACATTGTAAACACTTTTTCACTATTACTTATGTTTAGTGTTTTTTTTTATATTTTGCCGGTTATAGATATATGTGTATGATTGTTTAGCGTAAATTATGCAAATTGGTGCTGTGTATGCCCAGGAATAAAAGCATACTTCTAATTCCGTATGTAGATTTGATTGCATTTGTGACTGGAACCATGAGACCTCCCGATGTCTCCAGCTGCACATTACTAGTAGTTTTACATCAGGAGTTGCAAGTGTGTATACTTGCTCCCAACGATACAGTAAAGAAAGCGCAGGAATAGCGTAGAGATGTGGCTTGACAGTGTTAGTAGCAAATGCTACTCTCATCACCATAATTATAATATAACAATCTAATGAAGAACAAGATGTTTTGACAGTTATTAAAAATTGCATATGGTGAATTTACCATATTAAATTTAATGAAATAGAAATGCAATAAAACAACAAAATAAATTAAATTAAATTAAAATAAACACAAACATCTGTTGGTTCCCTCTTTAAAAGACAAATGGGAATCTACTTTCCTGCTGCAGTCCAAATGGATATGCAAGTTTATGAATGCAAATAGATGGCTTGACTTCATATACTATTGCAGCAATACTAATGATTTCATTATTGTGAGCTAAAGGTAGTCAATCCACAATCAGCCAATCAGAAACAGCTAGCTAGTGCTGCCGATTCCTCATCATTATTTCGTCTACGCCTCCTAACAGGTGTATATGCGTTTGCGTCCAGGTCTACATCGGTTGCAATTACGCGAACACGCCCTTATTGTAGTGAGCCTGTACTGAGCCTTGGACCATTCATCCCTTTCTTCCCTGTTCCTCTTCTCCAGTTGTAAGGAGTCGTAAGATGCTGCACATGGACATATGCGTACATTTATTTGGTCCTCATGCACGGTAAGAAAAGAATATTTTATGCAAATTAAACAGACATACAGTATGTCCAAATCTATATGAGCCCCAAATTGTTAGCAGTATAATCACCATCTATAAATGTCATGTTTGATGTAGCATATTATCAGTGGAAGAAAGGTAAACTCTAATACTTCACTAAGAGCTGCTAAAACTAAAATATTTGTTGCCTTCTATTTACCTTTGCAATGCAGTACACACTATTGTGCTCTGTTATCAGTCAAATTCTGCAAAAGGTGTCTGAAAGTGGCTGGATGAAGTATCCTTCAATGGTGTTACTGTCAGGAAGTCTGCTCTGTGTAGGAAAATATCTGCCCCATGATTACAGCTTCATATCAAGCTCTTGAAACATACAGGAGAGCAGTTGGTAATTTTTTTTGTAGAAGGTAAGTTTTAAAATGATTACTATTATGTTAACCAGTGCTGACCCCATAGCTATGCTCCTATATTTAACTGACACTTTAAATGACTGCATCTTATATATTTCCCTCAGATTATTCACCAGGTAAATACACTTTTCTGCCTCAATAATTCTTTTTGCAGTGCCTCCCACTCTAAAATTATCCATCGTGTTAACTGAAGTTTAATTTCCTTGGAGCCCTACAAGGAATAACTGACTTGCTGGCAGTATCGTTTGGTGGCAACCTTAGTTACTGGATGAATTGCCAAGCCATGGGGGTTTATGGAACGTAAAAGAGCAAAAGGCCTGCCAGACAGAACAGGCGTAAGTTTTATAGAGTACGGTTGCTATGGTTTTTAATCTAGCATCATTTAATGTAATAAACATGCTGTGACCTATGCATTGGAATGGGTTAACGTCTAGCAATTATAAGTTCCATTCATTTCTTTATGCCTATACATTTTTACTGTATTTATTGATAATTAATTAAATAGTTAAAGGGACACACTGGGGGTAATTTTTATTTTGTAAATGCACTTAAAAATTGCAAACTACATTTTGTTAAAATATTTTTTATGCGTTTACTGCTTTTTACATGGGGGGGGGGCTATACTTAATTGGAGTATGTGTATTTTGTTTAATTAAAATGTATTTATATAAGGAGTTGAGTGTAATTATTTCCAAGTAATATTTTTAGGTTTATTTGATCCCTTGTCCATTATGTATGCTGCAAAGCTGCTGTTTCAAGGCAGGGGTCCCATTTCTTCATTACGCAGACCCCACAGCCCAGTGGAGCCTGGAAAGACCCCATCAGTTATCAGTTCAGGGTTTGTAAACTCAAGGAGGTGGGGGATGGGGGAGCAGACTATTTTTTTACTTTTTCATCTTATAGTGGCACCAGCTTTGTGCTGACCATCCTGGGAGCTGGCAGTCATTATAATGGGGGAAAACCTACTGCTTGTTTCTCCAGTATAGCCTAAGCCTAGCCTAAGTATAGCCTAAGCTGCCTATCTCTTGGTTTGGCTATAGAATGTATAGGGGGAGCATGGTGCCTAAAACATTTACTTGTTGTTTATATTAGCACTGGTTCTATATCAATAGATCTCATACTTGAAGGACCAGTGGCATTCCCTTTTCAGATGCAGTAGGATCAGTTATAAAAAAAAAGCAATAAAAAAGGAATAACAAAGAGAGGCAGGATGACACCCCCTGTCTGCAAATTCTATGACGAGTGCTGGTAGCGCTTTCAACTTCGTCACCGCTGAAGTAACTGCATAATGGACAAGGGTTGCATATGAGCCCTGTCCATTAAACCTAAAGTAAGTTACAATGAACACAGCAGCACTATTTCTATAGATGCATTTGAATGGAACAAAACACACACCCTCCCTAAAACCATCATTCAATTAAACTATTAGTTCAGTCCATTAAATGGCTGCCTCTACTACAGGAGACACTTTATGAACCTAAAAAAACGTGTTGGCAATGCATATAAGATTTGTCCTAATGCACCTATTTGTTCTGCATTGCAAATATACAGATGCACAGATGCACACCCCAATTCTTTGTTAAGAAGCCGTGCAGATGCTTTGTATGACCATTTATGGGATTGTATTCCGTGATTGGAATGCACATGCCAGCAAATGTAAAAACAATACTTCAAAGCCCTGCATACTATCATTCTTGGAACAGTCCATTTTGGATTTGAACTCTTAGGGGCATATTCAATTGTCAGCGGGATTGCCGAAAATCCTGCGGTCCGCGCACGATTACCGATATTACGGTAATCGTGCGCGGAAAAACATGTAATACGGTAATTTATTAGCTGGATTTCAGCTCGCAGCTCCCTGAGCCGCGAGCTGAAATCCAGCTACAAATTACCATATTACATGTATTAGTTTTTCCGCGGCGGGATTTTCGGCGATCCTGCCGACAATTGAATATGCCCCATATAATCACATTTTCCAGTATAAATACACCTGCGTGGAAAAAAAGGTGTGCCACTGAAAGAAATGTCTGATGACCCCACCTCAGAGCACGTGTGTATAACATGTTTATCAGGGCTAAAAAATTCTGTATCCTGGACTTAAAGTTTATTAGAATGTCTTGTCCCGCGACATTAAACTTGTTTTAGCAATGTCTAGTTCACATTCCGCAATAAATTCAACAATGCTTCTAGCTCCACCCATCTAAAAGAGCAGGACACCGTGATTCCTTATATAATGGAAATGGGTGCAATCATGTAAAAGTAATTACATAACACCACCAAAGAATAAAAAAACTTTTTTAATGCAGGTTGCCAGTTTCGGAAATGTTTTTTTTGAATGTGTTAAGTTATGGGTCCATTTTAATGGTCCTTTAAGATAACTGTAACTACTGTTACCATGGGTAACATGTAAAGGGAAGATAAGGGTTTCCATGCTTCTGTGCTAATGTAGATTTTAAAGAACAAGGCAGCCCAGTAAATGAAATATATAAAAACTCATAATAAAATACATTTTACTAGCTCATGCCTTCTTGTCATGTACCAAACCAAAGAATATTAAGAGTGACTAGGTGTGAGGGGTGAAAGAAAGGAGTATTATTTTCTTTTTATTTTATATTGTCGTAACTTACATTTTTACTTACATTTTCCTGAAATGTTCGGCCTCTTAAAGTTCCCCAGTGAGCTGGTTTTAGTACCGCAGCATTGAAGGGCTTATTTAACAATTTTCTACCATCTGGAACACAAAATGTAGTCTGAAATCATATTTGACACATTTTATAAACTCTCTCTTGATGTTTCACTTTAAAAGTGTTTGTGTAATTTCTAAGCCATGCTAGCATTATGTAATGTATTTAATCAAACTTTTTATTTACTTTATAAACCTGTTATGGCAAATGGTATTTTGAAATGTGATTTTTCTAAGTTTGTTGTACCTATTAAACCACTTGTTCCACCTGTTAGCTGGTATACACATAAAACATGCCTAGCTCACCAGCATGGGATGATGCACGTAACCATAGCCTGCTGGAATGCACTAGAGTTAGAACCATCTCTTCCCTGGCATATTGCAATGCTCTGGGCACAAACAGCTGTATGAGGCTCTTGTTGGTGCTCCCATTAGTAGTAGTAAATGCAGAGTAGTCTCTGTACTGTAATAAAGTAGCTATAATCTGCACTAATGAATTGACCTGACTCAACATTGTCACTCACCACATGACAAGAATAATGATGTAACAGAATAAGAACTTGAAAATCAAGAAACATGGACATTACCATATACAATTTATTGACCCCGCCAATGGGGACTACAGTAGCGGCATGTCTGTCCCTGGTCCGGACATGCCGCTCCTTACCTGTTAAGACAATCCTCTTCCTAAAGCCTGCCGACCTCTACAAATCTTCAGACTTCGTCTGTCTTGCCCAGACTCTCCTCTGTCGGAAGTCGCGGCTGGCTTCCTGCGTTGCCTAGCAACAATTGACAGCTGTTTTGAGCATGTGCAGAACTTTCCATTCATTCTAAAAGTTTTCTGCTGAGGTCATCAAAAAGTGCCTACATGTACTATAAAAAGGACCCTCTGTCATGCAAGCATTGATAGGTAATTGTGTAATATCCAGCCTCTGTATCTGATATTTCTGTGTTTTGACCTTGCTTTTGGACTTCTCGGACCAGCTACTGTTTATCCCCTTGGAACCTTGTGTACTGACTTGCTATATGTGTACTGACCTGAATAATTGGGCTTGCTGCAGTTTTACCCTTTGGAAGTTTGCTTACTAACTTTTGTTAAACCGTAAACCAACCTTCTTCTTGTTGAAGTCAAATAATTGGATGAAGTCATTGTAAATTAATAAATATCAGTTGTTATAGTTTTCGGTGTGATTGTGATTAGTATGCAATGGCGTACAAAGGTTAAATACAAAATCACATAGGAAAACACAGTAAATACATCTACATTCACACCTACATTTGTAAATAATTAACTTTTAATAATGTTTCCAACACACATTCTTTTATTATTAAATCGTAACGATTATTTTACACATAGGTAAAACTACATTAAAGATATTTATGGTTCAGGTCAGATTTTTGGAGGTTCCCTGAGGTAAGAGACATACACAGCTATTGGCGTGAGTTGCCCCCACCTTTAGAGAAGCATCGTTTGAACTGACCTATGACCTGCATTGTATTGGACTATCTTAAACCCTGAACCAATGAAGGACAATCTTAGTTTAACTTTCTGTACATTGTGACATCATCACTGTTTTCTTTCAACCCAAACTGTATAAAACCAGGCCATTGGCACAGTAACAGCCTCTCTCTCACCACACAGACTTTAGAATTGATGACCTGTTACTGGATTCAGTGTGCATGCGTATCAGCTATACTTTGTTATATTCTGCTATCTAATCTCTTTGTGGTTTAGAACCACGCTGATTGCATCGGACAGTCTTTATTGGTAACGACAATTACGGACATTTCACTTTGAACAATTGGACTCACTATTGTTTAACCCCTTGGAAACTTACTTACATGCATTGCTATACTGTACACCGACCTGGCTCTAGAGAATTAGACTTGCTACAGCTTAAACTCCTTGGAAGTCTCCTGACTGACCTTCTGCTATATTAGGACCACCGTCTCAGCAGTTTCTCGGATTACCTCCCAGCCAGTTTCATCAGGAATTCCTCTCTGGTCAGCCTGTTTCCAGCCATCGGAATCCATCCGTCAGAGTAATGTAATGGAGTTTCTTTCATTTGTTACCGTGGCAGAATTACCTAGTCACATATATTGATTCCGCTGGAACTCAGGTTCAGCCTACAGAAATTACTTTAATCCAAGCTTTGCAATTCCTTCAGGGACAACTCACAGCTATGCAGGCCCGCATTGATGAGATACAAGCGGCTCAAACCGTACCTCCAGCCACTGTTTCCCCCAAAGTTAATTTTGACCCTGAGCCAGCTTCATCAGGAACGCCTCTCTGGTCAGCCTGCTTCCAGCCATCGGAATCTGTCAGCTGGAGTAAGGTAACAGTATTTCTTTTATATGTTACCGTGACATTTATACAATTCACCCAGGGCAGGAAATACCTAATTAGCTTCTATTGGAAGTAAATCTACAGGAACCAAAAACCAGCAAGACCAATTAAGTGTGCAATTGAGCCAACACTCAGACACAATGATAATAAAAATATAGTATTTCTTTATTTATTTAATTTCTTTCAAATTAATTTATATTATCTTGAATGCAATTATATTCATCAGGAGACACATTGGGCCTGGTTCATTAAGGCATGCAAAATGAATGTAATGTGCATTTGTTAAAAAAATAATTCGGCATAGGCACAGCCATATTAAACTACAAGTGGATCTGAAGAAAAATCTCTTGTTGAATACGGACATAGGTATTGTCATGAGCGCCCAGCCTGCCCTAGGTACAGCAATCTGCACAGCTGGCCGTGACTGGCGTCACCTTAGTCACTTAAATAAATATATAAATAGCAATAAATACACCTTTTCTGCCTCCACGAAGAATTTATTATGGTGTCCTTACGTTCACCAGAACCACTAATTAATGTTTCACACTTAAATCATATACACATGTAGCATAAGCCTCCCTGGGCATCATAAGTTCACAAAGAATCACAGAGAACACACTAGAATAAATTTGTTTAATTTGAAAAATGTTTCCAAGGCTTATTTACAAAAATTAATAACAAGACATACAATATGTTACACAAATGAGTTTCAGAAAATAATATAGGAAATAAAATCAGAGTTACTACTTACTAGTTAAGACCTGGTGTGTGAGGGAACACAATAAAGGGAATATGAGACATTTTCAGTCTTGATAGACCTCATGAAAATGCACAATCTGATGTCTAAAGCAGAAGATTTTAAACCTTTTTTCCACATGGCCCTCACCTCCCACCTTTTGGAGTTTAGCTGTCAATAAAGACATTGATCTCCCAAATAAAATTAATTTTTGCAGTTGCTTTTGCTTGCAAACACATGTTGTAGTGACCTTGGCACACCTTTACTGTACATTGACTATGTGCATAGTTCCCCTCTCTTCCCCATTCCGCCCATATAATCGTAGGCTGTCAAAAGTATCTTTGTATTCAAAGATTAATTGGATGTACTTGCGTTCACTGACGTTTAATCCGTTTCTGGGTATGCTCAGTGCAATTTTACACAAAATACGGCACATATCGGCATTTAGGTTCCTTAATGAATCAGACCCATATTTTAAGTTCACAAAAAAGCATATTGCTGTATCAGATTCACAGTTCGACTGCCACTGATTGTTGTTGCAATAATAAATAAATAAATGTGCTTTAACCCTCTCCACCGAACCCCTTGTCCTCAATATTCAGCTTCTCTTCTTGATCTGGTTAAATTCAACACAATAAATATTAAATATAACACTGAAAGATTCACACTGTGGTTTTCAGAGATTCTGCTCCACTTGGTCGGAGCAGTAAAAGAATCAAATACTTGGCAAAAATAGGAAAAAACTTCTTCCAAGTATTTCTATGGTATTTCAAGCCCAAAAATTCCCAAAATTGCAGCCTCAAGTTTTTCAACCTATCTATGATAATGCAAAGGTATGATAATTCAAGTAATACATTGAAAAATACAAAAACTACATTTAGCAATGATATATTAAATAAAACTGTGATGAGACCATAAAACAAGTGAGTGATAGCCTTGCAACCTGAGTATTGTAGACTTTAGGGTATAGGAAGTGAAATAGACGTTTGGTGAACAAATATGGGAGCTATATACATTGGTGATGTGATTAGATGAATTGCATTTTATTGTGACTGAAACATGAGTTTTTAAGCTATTTTTTATTTGTGTGGATAACGTAGTGGTATGATGGGACTGGTCTTTCTATAACACCCCCATACATACACACTCCGGCCCGCTCCCTGCGCTCAGCCAATGATCGCCGCCTCTCCTCCTCTCTTATCACTTCTTCACACTCCAGAATCCAAGACTTTTCCCATGCAGCCCCCCTTCACTGGAATGACCTCCCTCGTTCCATCCGCCTCTCTTCTACTCTGTGCTCCTTTAAACGTGCGCTGAAAACCCACCTCTTCCTTAAAGCCTACCAACCATCCGCATAACCCTTTCATCTCCTCCACTCGCTCTCTCCCTTGCCTCATCTGGCTCCCCTTGTGCCTGTTCTGTTTTCCCTCCCTTAGGATGTAAGCTCACTTGAGCAGGGCCCTCTTTCCTCCTGTCTCATCACCTGTTCTTCGGCTCCGTGTTTATTGCTTTAACCTGCCTGGAGCTCCTGAAGTACTGGTATCTCTGTTTATTGTTTTGTATTGTTTCACCCTGTATAGTGTACTGTTTGTATGCTGTACGGCGCTGCGGAAATCTTGTGGCGCCTAACAAATAAAGGATAATAATAATAATAATAATAATAATACATAAGAACATAAAACTGCTTGATTGAAAATCAACATTACAATATTTCGGTGTTGATTTTGTGATCAGTAATGACTGCCTGCACCAACATTCAGTAAGCTAATTGCACTGGGGAACTTAAGCCCTGTTAGACTATTCTGGTCAAAAAACAGTTACTGAAATATGAAAATATACAAGTCACACAAGACAAAAAATATCTTAAGGAAAATTGGCAGAAAAGACAACACATAATCCCCAAAGTTTCAAATCTCATCTGGACCCGAGGAGACAGTACAGTAGGCCTATTTATAAGCCTTGAACTTTAGGAAATTATAAGTGACCTCTGTGTGTCAAATCTGCCAAAACATTATTTTTCACCTGTTTACACAACTGGGATGCATTAGTGGACCAAGAGGAAGTAGATGAGAACATAATGTAGAATCGTGGTATGAGCGAGGGCACATTGCTAAATAAAGACAGACGGCCTCATTTTAAATGTCTTTGGTGTCCTGTTTCATAAATTGTACTGTGCTGCCATTCTTGTAAACCTCGCTGAGATGGCGCGTGTAGACATGGCAAAGATATTGAATTTATATGTGCCTGTATTATATTTTTTTCAGCTGAATCAATCTGCATTACCCAAGAAAGTAACAAAGTGCTTTCTGTTACACAGTCTGGGAGCATTTTTAAGTTACATGTTAGAAAAAAATCATCTAGCCATTAGTATAAAATAGTAACACAATAGAACATTGCATATCTTAGTGTATTATGTATAACACTAAGTGTAGTGTCATACATAATATTGTAACAGAAACACTCTATTACTGTTTATATAATCACTTCAATATAGTGATTATGATATCAGCAGAATCACATGCTGTAATAGAACATTGTATTGTATGGGCAAAAATTGTCAGCAGACATCAAAGAAATGATACATTGTAATAAACTGCTTGCATATGTATTCAGACTTACTGTATATATTAAAATGTGTTAGATTGTGGACATAACTGTAAGGCTGACAGGTCTCGTAATAAACTTGCAGAACTAGCGGTAGAGGTCTTTGCCTATAGCAGCCGCCTTTCCCGTAGAGCTTGACACATTCACAGGTACTCGGATGCCCCCAGGTCTTAACTCTGTTGTAGTGCAATTTTATTAACAACACTGTAGTGGCAAGGCCGGAGGTGGGAATCCAGATGATAGTGAGTGGTCAGATGTAAGCCGAGGTCAGGGGTCCGATGCAAACAGAGTAGTAGGGGACAGGCCAAATGGTTAGGGCTGGCAGCCAGCAGAAGTGTCCGAATAACAAGTCAAAAAGTCAAGGTCACCAGAACGTAAGCAGAATCCAGAAACAGGCTAGGGGTCACACCGGGAGGTCCGATAACAGAGAGATAGTGTATCCACAGGAACACGGGTAACAGAACGGGAGCAGATCAGCAACAGACAAAATCAACACTATAATCGGCAGGGAGGCTAAACCCTCCCTACCTTAAATACTCAAGATGACCAATCGGGGAAGGGGGAAGAGATTTATCCCAATGACAACAACCAAGATGGAGATCCCGGAAGTGAAGGCCTGGCTGTTGTCATGACAGCCGGGACGCAAGTAAGAGTGAACGGTGGCGGCTTCCCGCTGCTCGTAACAATAGCATGATTTGGGATAGGTGTCTTCCAGTTTTACACACTGGTAAGGGGTGGTGGTTGCCATTCCTCTGCCAGTGATGTTCCACCTCAATTCAGGTTTTTTGGGCCGTGTTTGAAGAGTATAATTTCCAGTTTATGTCACAGATTCTTGGTTGGGTTGAGGCTTACACTTTTACTGGGCCTCTCAAGGACTTTTGTTTTTTTCTTGACTTGAGCCACCACAATGCTGCTTAGACATTGTGCTCGAGACCATTGGCTGATTAAAGGTGATTTTCTTCCCAAATTTACACAGACTGAAAGATGTATTTTCCTATATATATATATATATATATATATATATATATAGCGGGAAAGGCCCTATGATAAATATGCCTTTTTAGATGACATGCTCATTTAATTTACTCTCAGTTATCAAATTCTGTAGGTCTTTCAAGGTAATTGATGGACTCTTAGTGGCTCCACTCACAAGTTGCCTTCTTGCTTGGATGTTTACATTTTAGAGTCACACTTTTTTAGGTAGTGTCGTAAAGTCCATTTCATATATATGGAGCCAACAGTGCTCACTGGGATATCAAAACATTTTGATATTTTTCTAAACCTATACATTTTATCAATATATTTCTGTCTTGCTAAGAATGCTTTGAAATATATTCCTTTCCTTCAGATTCACTTCATAACCGATGATCCCCAATCAGACTGGACTTATTTATTTATCCGGTAATAGAAGCAAGTGGTAAAACAATTTTATCCTCATTATGGGAATGTTTTAACCCTATGTATGTAACACTCCTATAGGTAGGTGTTGAGTGTAGTGCTGATCATACCTGGTCTCCGGATGTTCTTCTTTGCATCACGACACGGCAGTGGGAGAGAGAACCCTCAGGTCCACAATACAAGTATAACACCAAAAATTAAACTAACGTCAAATTTATTATTCGGGAACTACATATTACTAAAATGTTTTTGGGCAAATAATGATTAGCAACAAATACTATATAATTACAATTTTCTAGTTATAAGCAATGCTACTCACAAATATTTTATTCTTAATCGAAATCATTATTCACTGTTTTTGAGTGTTTTGGCAACAGTTATTGAAATAGCACAGCAAATTTAAACACATTTTTACATTTCTACATACAGCATATCAGATAAAACAATTACTATTTTCCCTTCTCTACATAGCTAGGCAATATGGATGCCAACCACAAGATGGAGGATGTCCGAGGTGACAGTTGGTTACAGTTATAATGGAAGTTCTGTGTGTCTGAAATCAGAGTCTCTGTCACTGGACACATATCACACTTATCTAGTTATTAAACATAACTTTCAGCCAATGTTCAGTACATTTCTTATAAATTGGGAGGAATAAATAATACTGATATTCTGATAAATATGTGAAACTCAATTGCAAAGAGGTAAATATATCTCACTGTCTCATCCTCTTCTGTTATCTCTTTCTATCTCTTTATCTGTTTCTCTTTATAGTGCCAACTTTCTCACACTTTTTAATGTCTGTCTCAAATTTCTCTCTCCCTGTATCTCACCACCTTTGTTACACTGCTGCTCCTCTGTCACTCTATCAGTTTTTCTGGTCACTGCTGCTGCCACTCCAGTTCATTAGCTGTCTTCTTTTAACTGTTTTCCTCTATATTCTCTATTCACAAGGCTCCTCAGCCCACTCTCTGTTATTCTGCTTCCTTGAATCACAGTCTCCACAGTCTTATCATTTAACTGTCACACAAAACACAGAACCTTCCAGCAGCCCTCACAGACTGGACTTTTCTGGGTCTTAAAGTCTCTCCAGTATCATGCTGTGAGACAGTCCTGTTTCACTGGGCCCTAGTGCCCAACAGTTTCTGGTATCACATATACACCTTTTGATTTTCTTTACAATGTCTGCTGACAACTAAATTTCAGTTTTCCCACAATATTATACATCACTCAATGAAGGTGCTATAGGGACATTAATGGAAATGTTCTTAAAAGAAAGAGTTGTAGAATATCTCAAATCTAGTAATTTACAGGATCCCAAACAGCATGGATTTACTGAGGGGAGATCATGTCAAACAAATCTTATTAACTTTTTTGACTTTGTAATTAAAGTAATAGATCAAGCGGGGGGCATAGATGACACTTATCTAAATGATAGTAAGGCTTTTGACACTGTCCCACATCACAGACTATTAAATAAACTTGAAAGTTTAGGATTAGATTCTAAGATGGTTGAATGGATAAGATCTTGGTTGCAGGATAGAGAAAACAGAGGGTTATAGTAATGGGAGTACATTCACAGGAGGGAAAGGTTACCAGTGGAGTACTTGGACCAGTGCTTTTTAATATCTTTATTGGTGACATCGCAAATGGTATTGAAGGGAAAGTATGCCTTTTTGCAGAAGACTCAAAGATATGCAACAGGGTAGACACACCAGGAGAGGTATGATAAATGATTCCTGATCTAGGTAGACTAGAGAAATGGTCAAGAGCGTGGCAACTACAGTTTAATGCCAAAAAATGCAAAATCATGCACTTGGGTCTCAATAACCCAAAGGCTAAACATAGTATTAACGGTACTATAGTGGAAACTACTGAGGAGGAAAGGAATCTAGGAGTCACTATTTAAGTTGACTTAAAAGCAGGTAAGCAATAAAACAAAGCAGTGAGAAAGACAAGTCAGATGCTTGGTTGCATAGGGAGAGGAATCAATAGCAGAAAGAAAGAAGTAAAAATGCCACTGTATGGTATGGCCTCATCTAGAATACTGTGTTAAATTCTGGAGGCCATATCTTCAGAAGGATATAAATACATTAGAGGCCGTACAAAGAAGGGCAGCTAAAATGGTGCATGGCCTACAGCACAAAACCTACCTAGAAAAACTAAAAAATCGTAATATGTATAGTTTGGAGCAGAGAAGGGAAAGGGGGACATTTTTCAAATATATCATGGCTTTTAACAAAGTACAGGAGAGAAATATTCTACAAAGAAAGAGAAGTATTAGAACATGAGGACATGCACTGACACTGGAGGTAAGTTGGTTCAGAGGAAATTTGAGGAAAAACTATTTCACAGAAAGGGTAGTGGATAAGTAGAATAGCCTCCCATCAGAGGTGGTAGTCTAATACAGTAGAGGACTTTAAACATGCTTGGGATAAAGATAAGGATAGCCTTACAAAGAATAAAAGATCAAATAGGGTTTGAGGTTATCATAGGTTAAAAAATATGCATATTAGATGGGCCAAGCGGTTCTTATGTTCCACCAAATTCTATGTTTCTATGTTTTACCTCCAATGGGTTCCTATCGATAGACTTGCAGCATATAATAGGTGATTTCTTAACTTTAACTGAGGCGACCCAGGAGAATCCCTGTTTGATACTGGGCAGTATTATATATTTGTTAACAGTTGTTTATATAAGGCCTACATAGAGATAATATTTAATCATTGATGTCAGTCCATGGCCCAGTAGAACTTACAATCTATATTCCTTACCACATGGATACAAACACACACTATTTTTATCATGCGCTAATTTACCTACCAGTATGTCTTTGGTATATGAGAAGAAACCGGAGCACCTGGAAACCTTGGAAGAACATGCAAACTACAAAAATATAGGGCCCTGGTCAGAATCGAACTCATGATTTCAGTCCTATGAGACAGAAATGCTTACCTATGCACACATGCTGGATAAAGTTTGCTAGCTATGCATGTAACTGATGACTGTACAGACGGTCTTTTGGTGGTACATATAGTTGAAACTGAATCTCTTGCTAAACACTGAAAGCAGTAACACAGTCCTTAATCCAGAGGTATCTGGGTGAAACGTAAGATCATAATCTTGGTGGAATTCTCAGTCTCTTCAGTGATGCAGTCTGTGCATTAGCTCAGTCCTTCCGCAGGAACCCATTTACATTAGAACATTAGAATATTAGTTAGGTCTATGTTACCTCATTCTCAGCGATAGGCCTAGCACAACCTCTCTGATATCTCCTTTACCACAATCAGTACTGAGTATGGCACTACTTATGGCAAAAATGGTTTTCCTATAGCTTGGCTGCTCTACCTGTTGATTGCAGATGCTCAGTGCACTATCTCTGCGTGTCTGTAGATAAGCTTGTGGTGGCTAACCTCCCTGGGACATCGGAGCTTCCACTTTACTTCTTGCCACAGTGATAGTCCCTCCATAGACGAATCCATGGTGACTTTGCAGAGGCATTTATGCCCTGTCCTGTCCTGTCTTCCTAGAAGCAACTGGAACGCAAAAGAACTCCTGAGAGAAGACAAGACTATACCTACCAGTAAATCCACGCCCTAATCAACAAAGGTAATGCAGTGGAGGATATATATATATATATATATATATACTGTGTAAAGTTTCATCGTGCCCTACACAGTGGAATAGTGGAAGCCGCCATTTTGAGGGCTGGACGAATATTGATGAAAAGAATATATTAATTCACAAGGAACTGGTGACATTTACCAAAGCATGAGGCAGTTACTCTGCCCATTTAAACCCAAAATTCAGGGTACAGGCCGTAGTGTGCTGGTCACATCCCTTATCCTCTGAGTCACCTCTGGACTACATTCTAGTTGCAGCTTGGCTCTGCACTGAGCTACTTGGAGTGTAGTGTCATCCCCCTGCCTAATGTTTTTCTCTGAGCTGATACAGCAGATGAACAGGGCCTCCAAGGTCTGGGGTCATATTTTCACCCTTTTGTTCATGGCTGACTATTGGGCACTCTATTTAGTCATAAGAGTAGAAACTGGAGTTTCCATTAGCAGTTATTACACAGAATTCAGCTCTCTGATTAACTAAAAGTAGTGTGTGGCTACTTGTACAATGGACTCTGAAAGCCAATTGGAATCTGCTACAGTCATGAGCCCACATGCAAACCAAAATTTCATGTTGCAGGTGCTGTTGTCTCCTCAGTCTATACTAGAGATCATCATCATTAGCAGCAGCAGCTATTTAAATAGCACCACTAATTCCACAGCACTGTACGGAGAACTCATTCAGTCCCTGCCTCATTGGAGCCTACAGTCTAAATTCCTTAACACACAGAAACACAGAATGAGAGAGACTAAGGTCTATTTAATAACAGCCAATTAACCTACTAGTATGTTTTTGGCGTGTGGGAGGAAACCAGAGCACCTGGAGGAAACCCATACAAACATAGGGAGACCATACAAACTTCACACAGATAAGGCCATTGTCTGCAATTGAACTCATGACCCCACTGCTCAGACACCTGTGTTTTGGTTTAGGTTCTAAAACCAACATGTCTTTGTATTGGTTTTGTCCAAAAATCCGCAAGTATTTTGGTATTGGATTTGAATTTCATTAAAAATTGTGAAAAACAGGTACAACCATGTGATTTTGAGCTGTTTTTGTTCCTATATTAGTATTTATTGAATTAACATTCATCTACAGTCTGTTTTCTAATGATTATTTCACAACTCAATTTTGTTTACCAATTTTGGCCAGAGCTTCAGCGAGCTGGCTGGCTAAAATTAATGACAGAGCAGTTTAATAAAAGATACAATCCCTATTGTGACACAACAGGGGAGACAGGATAGCAGTTTAATAAAGTAAAGGACACCTTTAAAACATAAAGGCAGACCACAGGCTAATAGGATAGACATTTTAGAAAATAAGATACCTCAGAGTAGGCCCACCCCACATCGGAAATGGTTTGAGAAAATTGCTGATGCTTATAAAGTTGCTACCACCTAATTACTACCTCTTGCTGGATGTTGTACATATGTTCAACAGTTACATGATCAACATTTTTTATGGTCTACACCATAATATAGACAGGGTAGGAAAGTCAACAATAATTATATTATTATGTCAACATTTGAAATATAGACAGTATAATTAGGTCAACAATAATATCCCTAACCCTAACCCTAACCATATAATATTGTCAATATTTGAATTGTCGACCTAATAATACTGTCGACCTTGTGAATTGCCGACCGAATTGCCAACCTAATGATACTATCGACATTTAAATTGTCGACCTAATAATACTGTCAAACATGTGAATTGTCAACCAAATAACACAGTCGAATTGTTGACCTAATGTTATCAATTTTTTCAATGTTGACCAAATGAATGTCTAACTGTCGACCGCATACCCTCCTGCTTCAGTTAGTGCCATGGCTGGTAATTTTTTTTGTATCTGCTGCAATGATCTACATGCAGTCGCTGAATAGCTAAAATGTCAACTGTGACTTTGGGTTCTTCCTTAAGATTTTCAATTACCCTAACTGGTTGTAGTATAAAGGTATGACCTATCCCCTAGTGATGATTATTGTTCTTCCGCAAAGCATTTGCTGCTAGGATAGTGAACGGCTAACTGATAGGTAATATCAGTGGTGAGTGTATCTCTTCTTTGTTGGTATCTATGTGAGTCTCTTCTAGGTGGCCCAAATCTCCTATTGCTTCCATATTCCCCTCTATATGTTCTTTCCTTTAAGTTCCTTGCTACATGTCCCTCATTAGAGCATATAAAACATCTCACTGTCTCAGTTATTGTTCCCCATAATATGTGTTGTGGATCTGTGGCCATGTATGTAGTCCTTCTAGTGCTTGGATACTTACCACCATTAACCTTTCACTCTGTACCTCCTTCCTTTTACCTATTTTTTTCTCATGTTCTAGAGCAGATTCCCTCGACTGTAATCCCTTTCCAGTTAGGTAATGAGGTTTGTACTTTAATTTTAAAATTTTCCTTGAGGCCACCCATTAATACTGAAACTACTTCCCAGTGATATACATTATTTTTAATATTTGATAACCCAGTGTATTTAGTCATGCTTATCAGAGCTCTGGTAAAATAGTCTGCTGTCGATCCACTACTAATGGAAAATATACACCCAATTGGACAGTTATGTGTTTTATATTAGCATGAATATCTTTCATTCCGTCATTCAGTGAGGAGCGGCGCCCGGAAGAAAGAAAAAAGAAGACAGAAGAGAGTAAAGAGGAGAAAAGAAAAGAAATACAGAGGTAAGTAAAAGAGTGGAGAAATGAAGACCGGCACAGGGGGATGAAGAAGAGGGGGGAGAAAAGGCAGAGGGAAATGATAAAGGGGGCCATAAAAGGCAGAGGGAAATGAAAATGGGGTCCATAAAAGGCAGAGGGAAATAAAAATGGGGGCCATAGGAGGCACAGGGGAATGAAAAAGGGGGCCATAAAAGGCACAGGGGAATGAAAAAGGGGAGCATAAAAGGCACAGGGGGATGAATGAGGGGGGCATAAAAGGCACAGGGGGATGAAGAAGAGGGGGCATAAAAGGCACAGGGATGAGGAAGAGGGGTCAAAAGGCACAGGGTGATGAAGAAAGGGGGGTGAGATAAAAGGCACAGGAGGATGAAGAAAGGTGGGGCAGCATGGCACAGGGTGATGAAGAGGGGCAAAAGCAGCATGGCAGAATGTGATGAAGGGGATAACAGTAGCATGGAGGGCACAGTGCAATCATAAGGGAGCACATCCTGGTGGTGATGAAGGGGCACAGTAATGTGGCAATGTAGTGTGTGTGAGGTAGATGGTATTATTTTGATGTTGGGGCTGTAGTGAGGCCTAATTTTAAAATGTGGGCGCTATATAGATCTAACAGCGGTGCTGGTTGGAGCTTTCTAAATTTCATGTACCCATTTTTTTTCCAAATAGGGTCCCCGATATTCCAGGATCCAGATAAGCAGCAACTGATCTAAAGACACAGCAGCCACAAGTCAGGTAGGAGAGAGCAGGACAGTCTGCCAACAGTCCTGAATTTGGTGGGTGACTGTCCCGCTTAGTCAGGATTTGGTCTGACTGCAAGGACAGTTGGGAGGTATGTGCTGCTTCACATTGTACTGCTTGTAAAGGCAGAACTGTGTGCACCTAACAGTAGTGCTCACAGTATTGCCTGTGTACTTGTTGAAAATGTGTCTAGTAACCATATTACATCATAGGAGCCCCCCTGTCTTAAGTACCTAGCCCCCCCCCCCCCGAGCCTTAATCCAGCTCTGGTTGGCAGGAGGAATCTGATGGTTGCTCCCAGTCCCCAGACAGGACACAGCCTGCAGAGGAAGCCGAGGAGCTCTAAGACTCAGAGCTTCCCTGCTCACTCTACAGGAAGTTTCCACACTGATGGATGTCAGAAGCATAGATAAGTACAGTGGGTGTTGTAATGTGTTTCTGGGGTGGGGGTGGCGTGATGTGGATGGGGAGGCCCTGATAAATGTAATGTTTTATTATAATGTATATATCAATGTCCCATGTTGACCACGCCTCCAACATAATGTGCCCATGCCCTTGGCGCTGGCACCGCTGCGCAGCGGCACTAATAGAGGTGGACCTGTATGCTTCAAATGCCAGGGCTGATTTTTAGTCCCAGTCCGGCCCTGCCCTGCATGCACGCTTACATTTTGAGTTTATTCAAGTAGTTTATCAAAGATGTAACAATCATGTATAATAACAAGCGGTCCAGCATCAGCTAGCAGAAGAATGGATAGATACCTCATGTAATCTTCTCCATCAACACCTTCATTATCAACCTCCTTATTATTATACGTAGTCCAGTATCCAATTTTCAAATGCAAAATGACTCCCCTAATGCAATCCATGATTCCCAAGAGACATCCTTGTGCACCCCGTGTCTGCTGGGGGTGAAACTTCTATAAAGATGTGGACCAAGAAGAGTAAGCATTGTTTTAAACAACAATTATCAGTGAAGCAAGTGTTTGCAAGTATGACAGCCAGCACAGCGGATCACTAAATCCATGACAGCTATGTTAGTATTAGATGTGCGTCCAATTTCCGTCATCAATGCATCAGGTTTTATCAGATTAGTTGATATCATGGGTCCACACTACCAACTTCCATCTCACTTCCATTTCTGCTGAACAGCAATTCCTCCACTGTACAGGGAGCTTAAATAAAAAGTCATTCAGTCCATAGAAAATGTCACTGTACCCGACTATCTACTTAACTACGGATATGTGGACAAGCTGCACTTGTCAAACAAAAGTCTGCATGACCCACTGGGTAGGTGTATTGCCTTCAGCAGCAGCAGTGCCTGTGACATCATCATTATACCCCTCATCCCTTTAACATAGTTTTTGAGGTGTGCTGCTCACAGTCAAACAGCACCATATTTTTTGTCTACTAAATAGTTCAGATGTCTCTGATTCTGCCCTCACATAATTACATTCAGATTGCAGCACGGAATTTTACAAGCAAGAAATATTAGGGGGTGTGATGCTCCCAGTCAAACAGCACCCTGTTTTCTGTCCATTACATAGTTCAGGTGCCACTGATACTGCCCCTTACACAACTGGCTTCAGATTGAAACACTTTGATTTTAAAAGCACAAAAGAATATTTTTGTCCACTATTAATTAGTTTGCTAGTACACTGTTACAACCAATATTGTTCAGCAAACATTTCCAGCAGACTGTTAAGATTTGTGTAATAAAATTATAGCTATTTCAGTATACATTTCCTCTTTCACCCTGTCCAACACTTAACAAGCCACTTTACGAGCACAGAATAAAATCACATGTCCTACCAAAGGCTGTAACTATGGCTGGACGAGAGGGGCGACCGCCCAGGGCGCAGTGCTAAAGGGGGGGAGTAGTTTATGAAAATTTTAGGTTAATTTGGTTAAAATTTAAGGGATTTTAATTCTTGCCACAGGTGCTAAAATTTTAAGTTGCTGCTCTGGTCCTACCATATGCAATCACTTCTAAAATTGCAGCTGAGAACAGGAGGGAGGGCTATATATAGAAGATATCGATCCAAAACCTGTATGATCTGACATTTTGCGAGAAAGTACATTTTGCCCTGTGATCACATCCGAATTTGGTGCATGAATCCAAGTCATTACTCGTTTCAACTTGATACCCCCAAATTCCTACTTGTTGAATTTCTCTGAAACTAAACCACTTATCTTTAGTCTTTACCTTTATTAAGACAAAGCAGTATTTGAAAAGAGAAGAGTTAGATCAAATTAGCTAAGGGGTTGTGCAAAGGAAATATTATGCAAAACTTTGAAGTAATGTCTTCTTTTGCCCAAATGCATTTCCCCATCACAGACAAGAAAATGGTGCACAGTTTGCATAGAAGCGTTTCCCAAACCCATTATATGGGCACACACACACACACACACACACACACACACACACACACATATATATATATATATATATATATATATATATATATATATATATACATATGCACCATCATCATCAACATTTATTTATATAGCCAGCAGATTCCATATATATATATATATATATATATATATATATATATATATATATATATATATATATATATATGCATGGAGGTAAAAAGACATATTCATGCATTTATTGTGTAGATGGCCCTTTACGTAAATTAGACGCTGCTTATGGAAATTGCAGTGCGTACCAGCTGGGTATTTATTTTTTGTAAAACACATCTGTTTCATTTTATTTATATTCTACTCCTTTTTTTAAGAGCAAAGCTGTTGGCAATAACATAAACATATATTATATAAACATAAAATGAACATGACATCTTGAATGGTTAGTGTTTTTTCCCCACTTAAATTTATTATTTCTTTATATCATTCTGCTTATGCACTGATTTATGTAATGAAAATAGTCTGTGGCTGAAAATCTGCCTTTAATTGACACATTGACTCATTTACCGAATTACTTTATATTGTTAGTACCTAGTTTCTGCTTTTTATGTGGCTTTTTCTCTACACCTTGTCCTACAAACCTTGGAGATTTCTCTAAAAGTGCAGCTCTTTGGAGAATTTTATTAGATTAGTAGATTATATTTAGAAACCAGATCACTTAGAATGAATGACTAATCTAGGTAAATATTTTACTTGCAATCACTAGGTTATGATGGGTCCATGTGACCATTACATTTGGCATATTAATGCAAGTAAATGTTTGCTTAAGAGTGCTTCTAGCCACCTCTCAAACAACATCTTAGATCAACTCATACAATAAGAACAAGTATTATGAGTGCCAGAAACACTTGGTAACATTTGTGAAGTCTGTCTGAGAATTAAATAATTTATAGATGTTGTGCTTCTTATTGTAAGGCGCTTTAATTGCGGCATGAATCAGTATTCGTTTGCTAGTTTTATCTTGTATAGTGCATTTAAAACTAATATAAATCTGTCTGCATCACAATTTGTATCCCAATTAGCTATGGGATTTGGTAGCTGAGGAGTCACATGCTATCCTGGGATGCCCTCTTACTGCTGCCAAGCCACCCAGCCAATCACAATTTCCTTTTAAAAATAAAATATTTGACTATGTTACCAAAAACACCCTATCTGTCTTGAATATTAGCTTAAGTGAAAGTTAGTAGGGTACCCTAAGTTGTTTTAAAATAATTCTCAGTTTAGACTGCGTAAAACTTTGAAATCTGGTCTGGTTATAAAAACAATATAAAATACCCTGGATCGTCAAGTGGCCAAAGTTTGCCTGATTTCTCTGCATATTTATCAGTGAATGAAGTAATAAATGAATAAATCAATTGATCAATCATTCAGTAAAATAGTAGTACTCCCTACTAATGTAGTAATTCATTCATTGCTCAGTCTTACCCTGACTGTTTTCTATAAACTATATTAAAGTATGGGATTTTAGAATTACTGCTATTACAAACGATCCACAATGTCTTCTTTTACAGAACAAAAAGGAAACGAATAACATGTTAGTTACCTTACTTTGACTGTTGTGCCAATTATTATAAATTCACTATGATACAGCCTTGCAGAGCACTGTAGGATTTCCTATGAGACTTGGTGGCCAGTCTCATAAGTTTTTTGTTTGCATAGAGAAGCACTCACTTCTAAGCTATTGTAACTTTCTCTAAGGGATAGTACAGCTAAAAGATAGTTGCCTAGATTCCCAACATTTTGGGAGGTCCTAAAACACTAAACGGGTGTAATCATGCCACTGATTTAGTGTTCTTATTTTTATCTATGCCCCCACACCCCTCTACATAAGCTGACAATGTGTTAGAGGGGATGTGTTTAATAACTTAAAATAACTGGAGTGAGCCCTGTGCGCTTCCTAGTTTCCGGAGTGCTGCAGTCGTCTGCGGCTCTTACTCTGGATCAATGATAGACTGGAAGTTTGGCATATGCTTGGAGTTATACACCTCTTTCCTCTGTCTGGGAATAAACAGAGAATACACAAATTTAGAATTTAAATAACTAAACTATAATCCCCCAAAGTAGAGATAATTAAAATGTTCAAAACTATTCAGTGAAATATTCACCCGATTACGCGTTTAGCAACAATATGCTGCAAATTTTCCTGGTGTAATTTGGCTATGTGTTCCCAGTGCTCCCTAAACTGCACCACACAGCAGAAGGAATAGACTGTTGTCATACCTATTTGCAGATTCCTATTAGCTTGTAACAGGTGTCAGCAGATATGAGTAAGGAGGTTAATCCACATGTTGTCTCTTAACCAGAACGTTGGTTTATTGAATACAGGATACTGATTATAAATGTAAAAAGCAGTCTTGTGTAATCAGGATAGATATACAAGGAGCTAAGTACTGCACATCCGTGTAGTGCTACGACACTCAGAGGCAGTAAGCAACGAGTATTGTCTATGCGCAGTAGACATTCGAGAGGGGCCAGGTAGAACTGCGAGTACGGCAACCCAACCACCAGAGACAATACATAACCCCCATCAGACTCAAACCCGCTTAGAGTTTCCGGTTACAAAACACAAGTATTAACTTTATCATTAAACTTTCACATGGTTCACCTGTAACCAAAACATGGAGTTAATGCAGCAGATAATGCCAGCTAAAACATCAGTATTTATAACATTCCTAACCACATTTTATACTAAATGCAATTAATTCTGCTCACTTATAATGTAACTTACAATAATTGACTTTCTCTTAACAAATTCTCAAATGAAATGAGGTCTAATGGCAATAAGCTTAGACCTGCCATGATGCTTGGTACTGGCTGATAAATCAATAGCACCTTTGTTGTCACATTTGATGCTAATGGTCTCAACTCTACTTAAAAGATGTAGTTCACACAAAGTCTCTTTAATCCATAGGGTTTCTTTAACTGCTATCATCAAAGCCATATACTCTGTTTCAGTACTAGAAAGAGCAACTGTAGGCTACTTCCTACTTACCCAGCTGAATGCTGTGCCTGCTATTCCAAATAGGTTACCAGTATGTGAATGATGATCATCTTCGTCTGCTCTCCAATATGCATAGCAGAAAGTCTCTAGTTCTGAAGACTTGGATTTTGTTAATTTACTGAACTTGTACCTTTCAGGTCTCTCTGGATTCTTTTGACAGCTGTCCAATGCTGTTTCCCCAGATTTTTTGCATACTGACTATCTCGTCTCACTTCATGTGAAATGTCTGGTCAAGTTCCAACTCTTGCATACATTAAACTTCCGATTGCATTCTGAAAGAGGTTTCCTTTCATTTCCTCTACTTCAGATTTACTTGTTGGTGACATTCTTTTGGTTAATTTTGTACCTCTGTCAGGAGTTTAACCACTAATTGATTCAGGCTTCATGGAACCACATACATCTGTATGCACCTATGATAATGGCACCTCAGCTCTTATCACTGACTTTGGGTAGGGTTGTCGGTTTTTTTTTACCTTTGATGTAACTTCTACATAACGGTCTATCAGGATTATTTACAACCATTCCTTTTATCATTCCATTTAGAAGTTTCTGCACATTACCATACCCAAGATGTCCTAGTAGCTTGTGTCACAGTCCCATAGTCTGACAATAATAACTGACACTATTAAAGTCCCTCTTTTATTTTGTACAGTGCACTTGCCTTCTGGGAATTCTACTTTATAACCTTTGTTTTCTAAGATACTCATGGTAATCTGATTAGTTCCTAACTCTGGTACAAATAACACTTCTTCAATGTTTATAATAACAGTTTTACCTTTTATTTAAAGGCGGATTGTAATTGTTCCGACTTCTGTTGCTGTTAGGATTTTGATGGAATCACACTCACTCAACGAAGTAAACCAATACATATTGCAACTGAAGTGTCTCGTAGTCCCTAAGTCCATATACCAACAGTCCTTTCTGTGGCCATCCAACACATTCAAAGCTGACTTGTTGTTTCTATCAAGGTTGCGTTTCGCTCCACTCTGCATTTTCAGTCTGCACTCCAAAGCCTTATGTCCCATTTTATGACAAATAAAGCACTTGTACTTAGGTCTTTTAGACTTAATGTCCTTAGTGGGAAAAGTGGTTGTTTCAGCTTTAGTGTCCACAGGTGTCCGCCCCTGGAATTGCAAAAGTTTCACCCTTACTACCTCTGTAGTTAAATTGGGAGCTAATGACTCCAATACCACTACAAGGAAATCTAAATCAGGGGTCAGGTTCTGGTAATGGTGACCTCTTTGTCATCCATTTGGACTACGATAGACATTAACTGCTGTGAAATAGATCTTATAGATTTTATCGATGTATTCATGTCTTTGCACTCACTTTACTTGGTTCTGTACATCTTCACAAGCCATTTCAGGGCAACCCACATGTCTTTTGATGACTCCTTCCCTTTGATGATTGAGTAGACATGCTGTTCCACAGCTAAACCAATAGTTCCAATGCCCCTATCCACATCATCGAAATTTGGTTTGTCACCTGGGTCACTTGTGACCTTCCACACCACAATTTCTCACGTTTCAACTGCATCTCCATTCCAAATTTTCACGTGGAATAATTCTCAGAGCCTCTCAATTTCACGAAACCCATGCTTGCACCTGAGGCATACATCTTCACCTTAATTCAAATAAAGGACTTTGCTATACTTGAGGTTTCCTTTGATTTGAAGTTGTGTCTCCTGTTCAATGTGTTCTTCACATTTATAGACCTGGGCCCATAACCTACTGGCAGATGCCTATTATATTTTAGCAGGTGCCAGCTGATGTGAGTAAGGAGGTTAATCCACACGTTGTCTCTTAACTTGCATATTGGTTTATTGATTATAGGATACAGGTTATAAATGTAATAATCAGTCTGTAATAAACAGGATAGCTATACACCTGTGCAGTACTACGACAACCATACCCAATAAGGAATGAGCATTGTGCATGCGCAGTAGACATTCCAGGTGGGCCAGATGGCACAACGCGCCTGGAACCCGACCACTGGGGACAGCACGCAGTGCCCATCAACCTCAACAATACTAGCTCTATTCATATACTACAAATTTTGTAAAATGCAATTTTACAAATACAGTTTGGAACAGCATTCTGCTGAAGGTTGATGCAAAAGTGGGATTCTATTTTATATTATTTTATTATATCACCGGAACTGCGCACCTCTGCGAATCATCATGATTTACATGAAATTTCATTGCAATTTTACACATCTCTATTTCAAAGGTACTCACACTTTTCCCATGGCTACCCCCTTACAGTCCCTCCTAGTCAAAATTCATTCCTAGAGACAACTCCCATCCCAGGCCAGTAATATGCAACCTGTGCTCTCCACTTGTGGAACTGCAAGCCCCAGAATGTCTAGTATGCTGAGACTTGTAATTCCTCAACAGCTGGAGCATGCTGAGTGAGAGGGAGGCACTAGACCCCCCCCTTCTCCAGCAGATGCCAACTGTTGTGGAACTACAAGCCCTAGGCATGCTAGAGCTTGTAGTTAAACAACTAAAGGGTACAGGTTGCATATTACTATTCTGGGAGGGGAGATATCTTTGGGAATGATGTTTAACTGAGAGGAACTGTGAGGTGGAGAGCATGGGAAAAGCTTTTTGGCAGGCGCACATAGGAAAGGAGGGGCACAGAAGAGTGTCTTGCATCGGGTACCATGGGGTCATAATATGGTTCTGACATGAACAGTATATGCATTGTCAAAGTAAATGTCACAAAAGAGATTGGTTATTGGCACTGTAGATGATATATTATGTGCACTGAATTTTACGCCTTGTGGTGTGCCAAGAGAAGCTTTTGTTTCCAGATGAGAGGAGACATTTCCATGTTTATGCTGAGACATTACTCCACCCCACTCAGTCTAACCTCTATAGTTTTCACCCCACTTATTTGCTTAGTTCCCACTGTAAATAAAACCTTTGACTCTTTATAAAATGTACAGTATAAGAGGTTCTGCAAAGCCCACAGGTGCACCCCTAATAACTAGTAACTACAGCAAATTTTACAGTCCCAAATGCCAAGTATTTAATACAGCCCATTGGCCAAAAAAAAAATAAGCAGCTGCATGCTAGCATCCAAATACAACCCTACATGAATATACAGTAGGATTGCATTCCAGTATAGAGAAACAATCCCATTTCAGCATTTCAGTAACAGACCATGCCGGTTTTCAATGCCAGTGAACACCAGCAATAGGCCCCTGGAATATACAACAGAAGCCAAGTGGCAGTATACAGTAGCAGTCCCATGCTAGCATACAATAACCACTCAGTATACAATAGTGTACTCGGTCACTGCATAACAGTAGTCCATGCTCGTCTCACATTGTTAAATAAGGCTCTTTGTGTCATAGTATAGAAAGATGGTGCAGAGGCTATATTATAATTTTCTTGTTCTGTAATATTATATACATAATTTAGTATACAAATGTATAATGTCCATGCCATGTGTTTCTTATAGCTTTGGCACTATTTGGCACTACAGTTGTATAAATAGCAAGCATAGTAAATGAAACTATAACTAAAGTTTCCAGCAAATATCTTCAGATTGAGTTAACATTTCAGCTGAGATTCATGCAGTGGTAAAACCTGGCAGAGAAAGAGAACTTCATTATTCTTTTCCTCTCCTGGTTGCTGTCATGACAGCTGGCACTTGCTTTAGCCAACTATGGCTCAGAATACAGACAACCAAACACTAATCTGATGGAAGATAAAAAGACATACCATAATGAAGCTCTTGTGCCTCATACATAAATCTCTTGGGTCTGGCAGAAAAAATTATGTGTGTCAATTATATGTTACTAGTGTCCATAAAATCCAGCTATGCCGAGCTGCTGTGTGATTCTGCATTCTGAGATCAATCCCCCTTTTCGCCTTTACCTCTTACAATGATTATGTTACTACAATTCAGAATGATGTTACAGCTACAATAAAACAATTATAGGAATTAATCCTCAAATTGCTTTACTGATCCTCAATTGCTTCACCCTCCATCTCTTTCTCACCCGCCCTTCTCTCTCCAGTCGTTACCCTCTTTCAGTTCTCTGTTACCTCTGTTAGAGACTGCAAATTCTTTCTAAATGAGCGTTGTGTTGTAATTACATCAAGACAATTGTGTCGCTGAAAAAATAAAAGCCAAGGCTCTGCATAGTCCAGAAATATTACAGTAATAAAATTAGCCATGTGGTCTTTTACTATAACACCAGTACCCTGCCCAGCCTACAATGAAGTGAGGTGTGAATCTCACCTCAGGCAGCAGAAAGGGGAACAGAGATAAGCTCTAACCTTGCCTGTCACTTACTTCCCTAATACCTCCATTCTTGTATTCCTTGTATGCTTCCTCCTGCATTATGAGGAGTTATTATTATTACTTTCATTATTATTATTATATATTTTTTTTATTTATGAATGTTCTCCACTGCCATGGATCAGCGCTGCAATTAAGAGATCAGATTCAGCACGAAATTAAATGCTGTCAAAGTCTGGGTCCAGCATCTTAATATCATGCCATGCTGCCCATGTCACTATAGATACGTCAATGAGGTGCGTCCATTCTGACATTCCAAAGCGATGTGTTACTGTTGTGCTAATCATTATAAGGTAGTAAAAGCAATGCACACTATGATGATTGGTTGAGAACAACCAGTTAAAGTTCAGGTTGCTTCCTCCATTTACTCACTTACTGTGACTGTTATTTGCTAGACACTGAGGTTGCTATGTTAGACATTGGGGATTCCTTGTGGATGTTGGTGTAACTATACTGGGATACTGCTACTATTCAATAGACACTGAGACAACTGTGCTAGACTGTGGAAACTGGCATAACTCTGTGGACCAAGGTGCAACTTTCCTAGTCAACTATGCTATTCTGTGAAAATTGGGGCAATTATGTTAAGCACTGGGGCTGTTTTGTAAAGGTCATTTACAAGCAGCAAAGTGGAAAGAGAGCAAATACTCTTTTTTTTGTCACATGTCTAGTTTTGGAAATTGCACATGGTTTTATGGGGATGTCCATGAATTCGCAGGCCAAGATGGTGGTATTTATAAGTTTTCAAACGTTTGCACTGTCTGGTGGTAGGAGTAGGCTGGATTGGGGGCCTTTCCAGAAATAGGGACAGCCTTTTTCCCCCATAATGTGATTTGATCCTGAAAGATTGTAGAGGCTTGGTCTGATTGCTATACTTTCAGTAAAATACATTGCTTAACTTCCAGATTGCACTTCTGCAAATTTCTATGTACACTTTGACTAATGTATTGAAAACATTCCAGCACACAAAAATGTGCTGGAATCAGGGTTGTTCTTACTACACATGTAGAAAGGACAACCCTGATGCTCCTCACTCTCATGATTAAGTTGACATAATCTCATCATCTCCCGCCTTGATTATTGTAACCTCCTCCTCACTGGCCTCCCCCACTCCCGTCTCTCCCCCCTCCGCTCTATACTCAATGCGTCCGCAAGACTCATCTTGCTCTCACGCCGCTCCTCCTCTGCCTCCCCTCTCTGCCTTGCCTTACACTGGCTCCCCTTCCCCTACAGAATCCTTTTCAAACTCCTCACCACCACTTACAAGGCTCTCTCCAACTCTACTGCCCCTTATATCTCTAACCTCCTCTCCATTCACACTCCTGCCCGCTCCCTGCGCTCGGCCAACGACCGCGGCCTCTCCTCCTCTCTTATCACCTCTTCCCACTCCAGAATCCAAGACTTTTCCCGTGCAGCCCCCCTTCTCTGGAACGACCTCCCTCGTTCCATCCGTCTCTCTCCTACTCAGTGCTCCTTCAAACGTGCACTCAAAACTCACCTCTTCCTCAAAGCCTACCAACCATCTACTTAACCCCCATCTCCTCCCTTTGCTCATCCTCCCTTCTTTCCTCTTGCCTCAACTGGCTCCTCTTGTGCCTGGTCTGTTTACCCTCCCTTAGGATGTAAGCTCGTATGAGCAGGGCCCCCTCCCCTCCTGTCTCCATACCTCTTCTTCCGCTCCGTCTTTACTGCATATGACTGGCCGGAGTTTCTGAAGTATTGGTACTTTTTGTTCATTGTTCTGTATGGTTTCACCCTGTATAGTCTACTATTAGTACTGTGTGCGGCGCTGCGGATACCTTATGGCAGATATAACAAATATACAAATGCGCTCAAAAAACAAGCTGTGTGACACACCTGCAGCAGCAGAGAAACCAAGGAGTCCCTCCTTGTAAAACAGTATAAATAAATAAGTACCAACTGCGCTCGCAAGGTGATGATAGAACAGAAAGTAAAGGAAATATTAAACCAATAATAAAAGATATAAAGACATGCAGACAAATGCTGAATAGCAGTTAGTCATGTAATGACTTAAGGTGGTATATCAATGTATATTGTAATAAAGAATGAGACTAATCACAATCTACATGAAGTTGATTACAATAATCCTTTGTATAGTGAGTCACATGAATGTCAAGTCTCTATAAACCACTGGTGGGACTGAAAGAAAATAGCGATGAAATATACATCAATGGGGGGTTATTCCAGACGACCTAGATGTGTCCACGTTAGCCAGGATAACCTCAAAGAGAAAAGGGGGAGGGTAGGGAGGGAATAAGAGGGAAGAGAAGGGGAAGGGAGAGAAGGGGTATGAATTAGTAATACCGTATATGTAATTGGACAGTAAAACAGCAAAGTGGTATTCTATAGATCTAAGCAATGAAGCTAAAATGCAGGATATAAATGAATAAAAAACAGTTTAATAGAACAATATTGGCCACAGCAATAATGGACCATATGCAATGGCAGCAAGGAACTGGACTACTGATTACAACACTAAAAACAGATATAAAAGGTCCAGGGTGTCACCACCGAACTCACGCTAAAGGTGGTAAACTGGCGTGAGAATGCAGCTGGATGGAGGGGAGTCAGAGTCCGTTGATCTACTTCAGAATGGAACTCCAGAGCGGGCAGGGTGTTAACAGCAATCGGAGCGTGTATGTGAGGATCCGCGGTCGTGATGCGTTCCACAGTGGAACGCAAAGACACTTCCTGTCTACAGATGTCAAAATGGATCAAAATAGTGTCCCAACGCGTTTCATCTTATGGCGCCTAACAAATAAATGATAATAATAATAATAATAATAATAATAATAATAATAATAATAAATGAGGCTAAAATTTGCATCTTATTTTTTTTTTAAAAAATGTAACTTATTAAAGGGGACATTTTTGACTATTTTTACAATGTGCCTTTCCAAGAGAAAGAAACATATTGGGTCCGCAATTTTTCCAGTTTGTAAATGCCCCCCGCTGAAGCTATATTATTGATACCAATCTAAACACTGCGGCTAGTGTGTTAACATGGAAGTAAATATGGTAGACATTGTGAAGAAACGAGTTTGATAACACTGTAACCATTCTATCCCACGTTTCTCACAAAATGTGCATTATAGCATGTACTTTTTATCGCCCTTGCTTTTGTTCTCCAGCTGAACAGGCACAACTGCAGTGTCTAATTACATGTGGATAAGTGGACATTGTAGGCATGCCTAGATAAGAGACTTCTTCATTCCATGTTACCCATTGTAAAAATGTGTTGGTTGTTAATTCAGTGATGCTGTTATGTATTGTTCTCAAATTGAAGCCAGGTGGGTTATGGGTAAAGATCAGGTGATGTCCAGGATACAAGTGAGGGGGCTGGAGCTGCATTCATTCTCCCACCGACTTTCTCTACAGGAAGCATGGAACAGCTGGGGACCCTAGGACATCACATAGTAGTGTAAGGGGTTAATTTTAGGAGGGGCTGACTGCTACCCTATCTTTGGAGGTGGGGAGGCCAATTAGTATCCATTGTTCTCCATAGGACTAGTCCAGATGTTTTGTCTGCATCCCAGCAGGGGGCTTCTGTGGAAGCACAGCTCATCTCTACTCCCCCCTCCAATCCCCTGATCCAGGAACCATCAATGTTTAAAGGGAGAGAGAGCCAGGGGTTTTCCCAGTGAGGGGAAACACTGTGGAAATGTGACCATAGATATAAAGAGCCAGGGGGGATGTTCATTCTAGGAATTGATGGTTGGAAGCTGCAGGGTGGCTGGTGGTTCTACCAGTGAAATACATTGGCAGATCCATGGGTCATCAAGTCTGGACAGCCAGGTGACTGTAACTTCTTAAGATAGTGGGGTAAGGAACAGATTATGTGGTAAACCTGCCTGGCATTTATTTACTGTGTGCACATAATATTGTAGTGTTGTTTTTATTAAAATAAATGTACTGCTTTACTTTCCAACTGCATTTGCCTGACTGACTAATAAGATTCTTAGAAGGTACTGGCCTAGGAAAACACCCATGGTTGGCCAGCCAGAGTGAAGTGGGTAGAATTGGGCCAGAAAACCCGGCATCTTCACAGATACTGAGACTAGTGTTTTGATGTTGGTGATACCCTATGGGTGCTGAAACTACTCTACATTCTAGATGTCCACTCAGAAATGGTAAATGTTAGCATAAGATGAAACTTTAGTAGCATATTAGAATATCTCTTTTACTTTATAAGCATTGTATAGGGGAAAACAGGCACAAATAAGATAGAAAATATACTTTCAGGTATATTTATCAAAGAATAGCCTTATGTCAAAGTATGGGGAAACCTGTTTAACAAGGAAGTACTACCATCTCTGATAGAGCGTGTCGTGAACATACAGAACTTACAGTTATTTATAAGGGTTAACCCATCACATAACTGTGGAGAATAAGGGACACATCATAACTGCAGTGTAAATATGTTATATCAAATGAATCCATTGATAAGTTCAGCTACTAAATTGTAAAATGTGAAGACAGAAAGTCTGTTGTATGCGTATTTGCACATTCCAGTGTGAGAAGATAGGAGTGTCACCTATGGCAGCTTCAAAGAACTGTTGCTGTGAGATATATTCTGACACAAGTTAGTTTTTGGACACCTGAATAGAGTTTGTGGGGCCGGTCACAGCTGGACATCCTTGCAGCCCAAGGCAACATTTTGAAGGCCTATACAGGTAGATAGAAATATAAGCTTCAAAGGAAAATGTCTTCATAGTTCATATCTTGGGAAATCTGAGTGCTACGCCATACTGAGGAGCAGAAATCACACCAGGGTTGTGAATGACAGCTATGGGTGGTATCCGGGAACAGCTAAAATCACATATCTTAGGAAAAGGTATGTCACATTGTCAAAATTTCATTATGTTTGGAATCATAAGATGGACAAAGTCATAAGGGATTTATTAATAATAAGATTGGGTCTGTGTGATGCTCCCCAGAAAAGTTAGGTCCCATAGTAGAATTGAGTAGTAAATCAGACAACATGCAAATGGTGATTGAAAAATTGTGTCATGCCACAACCGCCCGGGGGTAGGAAGAGGTGTGGAAATGTCTTTAAAAAGCTGAAACCAGTTAAAGCAAATTGTCAGACTTTTTGGGAGATCAATTCACATTGATAAACTGTCCATCTTCCAAGGCAATTTCCCTTGGCCAGAAAGGGCAAATCACGCAAGTGCTACCCTTTTATTTTAAACTGTTTTGCTTGCTATGTCAATCTATTAATTGTTAATTCGTTATTTTTTTTATATCTGTATACCCTGTTCTTTTGTATTTAAAACTATAATTTAATATGTTGTGTCCCTGATACTTTAACAAATCCATTAGCCTGTAAAGAAGAATATAGCTCGGCCAAGTTAACCCTTTGAATGCCAGTGTTTGATTTGTTGATACATTTGATTAACAAGCTGTGTGTACTTGCATTTACATTTGTGTAACAAACTGGAGGTGTGAAGAGTTAACCCTTTGCTTGCTGGTGTGGGTGTTGCTAGTCTGCAGATAGCTAGAAGCCTTGTGTGCCACTGTGGGACAGTATATTGGGGCCCTATTGCTTGTTTTCAATAGGTGGTAGCAAACCTGAAGTGTACCAATAGAGTAGAGAGAAAAAGGATGTATATTGGGGCACTCCAATGAGGGGATGTTAAAAAATATAACTTTTAATGATATATATTAAAAATGGGGGTAGAGAGCGAAATATTTAAAATAACATATAACAGACAGTGATACATACACTTTAAAAATGCAAACTAAGTTGCAAGAGCTCCTACTATCACATAAAACAACAGTTATATGTGCACAGACTTCAATAAGTCATAGGGCAAAAATGGTCACAATAAACCTAGATGAAAAGCTGTTATTATTACTGCCTATTAATATTCTATATATAAGCGCCAGACCTCAAAAAATATCATCTGTATTAGATACCAACACTAAGCGTTTACCAAAGTGTCTCTATAGTAATAATAAGAGACTATCTTATGGTATAAAAAACAAACACCACAAGTGAGGTAAGGTCAGCAGTAATTCCCCCCTGATCGCGGGATTTTGTGATAAGTTCCCTGCCTATAATAACTGGGGAGCGATCAGGAAGAAAACAAGTCTAAATTGACACAAGGCAGAAAAAGAAAGTAGGAGCCCTGAAACGCCCATAAAGCGATATACCAACCAGGGGGTGCACCTTACACGATATAAATTGTACCAATAGAGTAGAGAGAAAAAGGATGTATATTGGGGCACTCCAATGAGGGGATGTTAAAAAATATAACTTTTAATGATATATATTAAAAATGGGGGTAGAGAGCGAAATATTTAAAATAACATATAACAGACAGTGATACATACACTTGTACCCCAGGTTTGTTATACAACATTTATTATATTATTGAAGGAGACCAACTTATATTACATGCTATCTGGTGCGGTGGTATACCTCCCTTGTTTGCCAGCAAACCTGAAGTGTGTGAGGTGTAAGGGCTGTTTAGGGGCGATTCAATAGGTCTATAGGTACAGAGAGACTGCGGGCTAGAATCGTGTGACCTCATTTAGCAAACACCCTAAAGTCACGGCAGCTGGGAGCGTGTTCATGACAGAGAGAGACTGCTTCTGATTGCCAACCCGTTTATTAAGTAGACAGTCTGCTTCATCTCTCTGGGATTTTTTTCTCTCTATGAATTACAAAGGATCTAGAATAGAAAATGGTAAGTATTTAATTATTACACTGCATTGCAGAAAAATAGGAGGTACATTATAAAAAAACAAAAACAGAGACATTAATTATATTTTATTGAATACAAAGAGGGCATGATCATTTAATATAAAAAAAATAAAAAAGGGCTCAGTCATTTAATAGAAAAAACAAAGAGGGTACAGTCATTTTAATTTATATACAAAGGAGGCATGGTCATTTTGTTTTATATACAGAGAGCACAAACATATTTTGATTACCATGGTACACACCAGCCAGGGGTACCACAAAGGGTCCATTGGGCTGGCCATCATTAGGCATAAACGGCTAAGAAGAGACTTCTACTCTGTTCTCAAAAGGGACCTTGATAGGAGCGGGGGCTTCAGTGGGTTGGTAACCCAGCTTTTTCGGGCCTCTGTAGCAATAGCGCCCCTTGCAGTTCCACCTTTGCTTATACTCAAAAGGCCTGATTCTTGTATGAAAACAACTTGCACGGAATTTGCGTTTTTAAAAGGAGCATGCATTGACCGCAGTTCCGCCTGCATTCAAATTCAAGCTTATCTCAAGATACATTTCGATTTGAAACTGGGTGTAAGTATGTTCTGCCTATACAGTACTTGCCATACGATTACGTGGACACACAGAACAGACTGCAGTATAAGTACAAGCGTATGTGCAATATAAGGTCACATCAGAACGCATAAAACTTTTATTGAATAATAAAATAACAACTCTTAACAGTATTATCATTTATATGTGTAGCCATGGTGTATATTAAGAGAGCAGTGATGGCTGGTGGCTCTGCCAACAAGATAGACACGCCTGCTAGAGTGAGAAGTAACGGCAGAGCCTCTGTGGTGTCTGTAAAAGGTGTCAGCAGTGTTGGATATGGATGTTAAGCCACACACGCTTTAAACCAAGATGTTGGTTTTATTGAACAATTGTAACAGATGGTAATGCAGGTACTCCCAGATAACAATAGCTGCAGCAGTCAGGTGTAGAGCAATCTTATACAAATTATATATACAGTTGTATCCTTATACACATATATGCAGTATGTAAAGCTCTAGTATATAACCTTCTGCTCAACGGGAGGTTTCTGTCCTCTCTGAGTTCTGGGCTACAATCATTATGGACAGTTCTCCGTTTGTAATTGATCCTCGGGTCTCTTATACTATTACCTCCGGTCACATATATATATATATATATATATATATATATATATATATATATATATATAGCTGGATGCAGTTACTGCTATTCACATCTTGTCTACACACAGGTATCGGAAAGAACGGCGCGAAAGCCAAATTTCCAGTCGCACAGTAGCGCCAGTTGGACTCTGCCCTACTTCCTCCATGTCAACAAGAAGAAGGAGGGACTGTCAATAAGGGGTGTTGGGAGAGGAGGAGGAGGAGAAAGAAAGCAAGAGGAGAATGAGGGACATCTGTCACAGAGAGCATTAAGGAAAAGTAAAAGTGTGGGAAAACAGCCTTAGAGGATGAGTGTAGAGTGTTATAGAGAGGAGAGTGATATAGATTGTAAGGAGACGCTGAGAGAGCTGGCAGGAGGAGCACAGCTGTGTCACAGGACCTGACAGTCCGCTACTGGTGTGTGAATTGTGAGTGAGCAGAGGACTACAATCAAGACGTATGGCAGGAGTGACACTTTCTGTTTCTGGTATCAATGATTTCCGTCTGGGATTCAGATAAGTAAAATAACACAAAAACACCCTTGAGATATATACAGTATATTTGTGACATCAAAGGATAACTCCTTCCAATGCACCCCAGGTGACAAGCATATTCAATACAGTGTTAGACACTTGGCTCACGGTATTTACTGCATCACAGGACTATTCTATTAAACTAATTGAGCCATTGTAAAAACAGGATAGACATAATGGGCCTGATAAATCAAGGGCGTATCATCCGCAAAATCACTCTGCGCATACCAAGAACTGGTCCATACGCCACAGAACGCAGCCATGTTCTATTCACCTGTGAATGCGAAGGACACTCACTACAGCCTACGATTTCAGGGAGGGAACAGGGAGGGGTGTTTGGCCATAATAAATATCCAGTAAAGGCGTGCCAATCCTGAGTGTACACAGCAGCGTCCGATTCAAGATCTGGGCATCTCTCATATACTTGTTTTTCAGTCATAGCTCTTGCCCCAGCTACAGGTCTAGTCTAAGGGGTATATTTATTTACTAAATTGTGGGTTTGAAAAAGTGGTGATGTTGCCTATAGCACCAATCAGATTCTAGCTTTCATTTGCTATAGGCAACATCTCCACTTTTACAAACCCGCAGTTTAGTAAATATACCCCTAAGTGTTGATTACTAGTGATGACGGCTGTGTATACATGTGTTGTGTTTGCAGTCAGAAGCAATTGTAAAAATGTATTTTATGTTCAGTAGAAATTAAGAACATCCTGATAATTATATTTCATGGGGGAAAAAATAATAAAAAAATATTTTATCATTAATGCCTTATTATTAACAGGTGACATTAATTAAATATTTTTATTTTCTGTGCGTTCTTTTTCAAATTTATATTCCACATAGGTATTGGACGTATCCTGCAATGTCTTTTGTAGTAGAGCAGAGCAGACCTGCACCCGAATTCATCAGCGCACATATCTTCAGATTGTTGAATTCGGACATGTGCAGACCCGAATTACATGCGTTCTGAAAAAACACACATTGTGCTCTGTATGTGTGCCTTGGTGACTTTACATCCACGCCTGCTGCAAGTAATCCGGGTTATCACCATTTAATTAACGGTACCACCTAGCAGACAACACAGGATATTTTTATTTAATAATAAGTCAGTTATTGTGGTTTGGAATGACTGTGGGTTGTGAGTGTGGTGCCAACAGTGGGAGAGTGTACCAGTTATTGCCAATCAATTTAATTGTATTGTATGAATTGATTTATGCCAAACCTTATCCCGTTTGTCCACGCCAAATTTATCTCCTTTGCCCATTTTATTCAAACCACCATCAACCTTGCTAATAAAGAGTCCCAGTAGTTATTTTAGTCCTTCCTGTGTATGTGTAGAAATATTTTGTGAAAGTTTGATGTCGGTTTAAAAAGGTCTCCTGAGTTGTCCCCTAGGGGAAAAAATAACATACCACATTGCGCATTCGGGAGTGAAGACTCGGCTGGAGGCATTGTGACTCGAGACAGAGGTGACACTCCTCATCATTACAAATATTATAATCGCCTCTTCTTTTGTTTCGGAAAAGGGGATGCTACATATATTTATTTTCAACTATATTTTTTTTAATCATCTTTTACATGAATTACATAAACAAAGATGATTTCAATGTGTACTGTACATACAATGTGATTTAATAATATATCTTAGTTGCATATATATACTGGCACGCATACGTGTAGTCTTTAACTCAAAGAATATGCCGTGTCAGTCATCACTATCAGTTGACATTTACACCTGACCTTTACTGGGTGCAATAAATATGGGTGAAAACAAGCATGCTTACGGCAGACACAGAACTTGAATTAGCCGCATCTGCGATGGAACTCCCTTCCTGTACATGGCCTATGTTAGTTTGCCCCTTCTCTTCCCCATTCTGCCTCTCATTTCGTAGACAGTCAGAAGTGTAATTTGCGATTTGACGTGAATTGTATGCAATTGTGTTCATTTTAGTAATGTCCATTTTTGGGGATGCGCAGAGCTATTTAACACAAGATACGCTACGCAATGAATAGACATCCGAACTTGAGGCCAAAAGTGCTTATAGTTGAGATACTCTATATTTGATTATTGTCGTCATTTTGCCCATGTTTGTTTGTAGTCAGAAACATATCTACCAGCAATTCTCTCTTGAAAAATAGCGACAACATAGGCTACACCCACTATCCACCCAGATCCCAACCCCACACTTACATGCCAATTGTATCAAAATGCAATGGGGTTAAGGCTCTGGAGGGCTATTTATTTTTTGGAGATATGGAAATATGATGTGACAGAAAAAGTGGTCAGAAAATAGGAATTTTTTTGTGGCACATAACTAATAATCACGTATAAGCAGATAGCATATCTGATGTCATGGTGACCTATGGCCTCTGTAAACGATCCCATTGTGAAATGTTCAAACAATGGGAAGCACTTCTTATTCATTTACTTGATTAGTTTATAGCTGATTGATTATACCTCAGTTGTATTTAAAATTGAACAAAAAAAGGAAACTAGAAAACCCAAGACATTAAACACCATGTGGCTGAATTTAGAGTATTTTATGAATATATTATGCAGAATTCAAAAGAGTATATGATTGATTATTGTTGACATTCAAGGCCTTTGGAGCCTTCACACTATATTCTCTATTACAAACAAATGATTGTACCCTAATACATACCTCCCAACCATCCTGATTTCAACGGGACAGTCCCGATTTTAGGGATCTGTCTCTGTGCCCGCCTTGGGACACATTTGTTCCGTGGTTGGGAACATTGGAGGGAAGAGAGATTTCCAAAACCAGGCAGTCCCCTTGAGGTAAAGCCACACCCCCACCATGGCCACACCCCTATCCCACTGCCAGGGACTTTCATGTTGGGAGGTATGCTTAATACAAGTGAAAATGTTTTTTTGTCTTTTAACTGGAAAAGTTATATATGTCAGTGCATTCATGGGAAACTGGTCTACGTTGTTAGGAGTGTTGTTTAATGTTTCTTTAAATGAAGCAGAGTAATACATAGAAAGTAAGAGAAAACAATAATTAAAGGATATCTCCACTTTAAACAGTGCCCCCTCCATGTAACTGTCTGGTGGGCTGTCTCACCTACGTTTCCTTGCTGGGGTCCATGCATGAGGATACAACATGCACAGTTTCAAAGCAGCAGTTATTATTAATATTATTATTATTATCATTATTGATAATTTAGAGGGTGCCAAAAAATTATGCAGTGCTGATCAGAGGATAACATAAAATAAGTAGCATTACGCAATTTAGAAAGATAATATGGGTAGCAGAGTAGAGGTAGCATAGTTGGGTATAGGTAGCATAGTTGGGTAGAGGTAGCATAGTTGGGTAGAGTTAGCATAGTAGGGTAGAGGTAGCATAGTTGGGTAGAGGTAGCATAGTTGGGTAGAGGTAGCACAGTTGGGTAGAGGTAGCATAGTAGGGTAGAGGTTCCATAGTAGGGTAGAGGTAGCATAGTTGGGTAGAGGTAGCACAGTTGGATATAGAGATAAAGGAGGATATACATGAGGCACGATACAGCACAAAACTGGATCGCTGGATAGACGCAAAAAAGGATAAAGCAGTATACAGTGCATGGAATGAGAAGGCTAGGAAACAAGAAGGGGAGGGGGTACAATAGAAAGGAGGACCATGTTCATGATAGCTTACATTCTAAAGGGGTTGTAGTTGAAACAAGAGAGGGTGACGTGGAGAGGGCGAGGTGGTGCGGGAGAGAGGCAGGTGTGGAGGAATTAGGTGTTGAAGCCTTATATCTTGTTTGTAAATAATGACTACTTTTACTTGGTGTTTTTACTTTTGTTTTCAGAGACTCTTATTGAATTACACATTGACTACATTGCTATGTGGGACATTGATGTAACTATATTGCGACTTTTGGAAATATAATTGTAGCACCTAAAGACATTTTTGTATTATTCTGTATTTATTCACCAATACAGAATCATATATAGATTGTTGTTTAAACAGCCTAAATTCCTCTTAAATTTAAAGTGTCCCTAATTTTTAAGGATAGTCCCAGGTTTTAAAGATTTTTCACTGCAAATCTTTGTCCCTGAAAAAATCACTATTTTTCAGTACTGACCATCAGCACCATAAAATTCCTCTATTTCTACAAGTTAGATTTAATTCTTATCATCTATCCTTATTCTCCTAGTGTTCTGAGTCCATATTTATGGAAGTCTAGTATATAAAATGTGAAAAATGACATTATAACATTTATTATACATGACATGAATGGGATTGTAGTGCTTTGCAACTTAAATAGGAATGTTGTATTTTTATTTTCGTTAGGCTTCATATGTGTTAGCAGTGCACACTATTTATTCTTTTGTTTATCGTGCACTTATACTCGTGCACACCCCAATCCACATTTATAAGCGCATCTGTGTAGATGCTTTGAGAGAATTGTGGTCTGCCTTAGTAAGGCAATTGCCAACTATTGAAAATGTCACTTAAAGGTACTATATCTGTATTTAATTGTGTCTTGCAGAGGCTTTCATATATGCTGCCCATAGCAGACAGCATAAGGACTGCTTTGCTCTTTGACGCTGAAAATAAGATTCACAGAATGAATCAGTGTTTGTGTGTCATGAACTTAGATTTACACTGCCTGCTATGTGCAGGAAAACAGAATATAAGTGCACAGTTGTATATGCTAATAAATTAGGCTGCACCCATATGCCTTTAGCCTACTGACAGAGTGGTGTTGCAATAGGAATCCTACTATGGGGCCCCTTTATTCATAGTTATGCCCCTTGTAGGATCTTCATTCATTTAGGGCCTGAGTCACAAATTGAATTGATAGCCAATTGAGCGTAATGTACACTCAAAATGCCACACATAAAAATATTTATGCCCATATTAAGAGCCGTATGATCCATGTAGGTCTGCACAAGTAGCATATTTCTCCAGTTTATACCAGACACAGTTCACACTCAGTTACGTCTTATTTGTGCCCATTTTCTTATTCATTTGTTTTATGTACAACAAATACATTCGCTATTAGGCATCAATAAAACTTCCAAAAACCCTCTAATACAGCAGAAACAACTCCGATTCATGTGCAGAAAAAAAAAGATTTCCTTAAACACGCCCCCTGAAACCATAATATATGCACAAGGGATGAAGAAGGCACCAATCAGTGTCAGCAGTGCAATCACAAACAGCCAATCACAAGCAGTTCATTAGTGCTGGAGACCATCATCATCATCACCCACTATTTGCATCTGCCCCTGACCACCTGCAAATAATATGGGTTTTCTTGGACTGCATCCATTCTTAATTGTGCCAACACGCTCTCACTGTACTCGCTTTTGAACGTCCCCCATCCTGTGTCTCCAGGTACAGGTTGGCATAAGTGTCAGTATAATGAAATTCTGCTTGGACACATTAACACTTTCTAGGCATGCACAGAGTGATTTGCTACACAAACTGATGTAGTACTCACTCTGCATCACCCCTTAAATGTTTCTGCTGTCCTACTAAAATGCTGCTTGGTGTAGATTCACATCTTAAATTATTCATGAAAGTGAGGAAGCATCGGTACTGGTTTTATTACATGTCCCTTTGTACACATAGCCCATATTCATTAATGAACACCTTTATACCACTTTTCATTAGACATTGCAAAATTTTGCAAGCACTCCCCTGGAAACCCAGATTCAATTGTACAAAGGAAAGCTCATGATGACACAAAAGAGAATTTAAAGAGAGAGGTAGAAAACCGCACTAGGTATATTTATAGGTAGGTATAGAAGCTGCCTCTAAATAGATACATATAAGTATACTCAAGAAATTATACAATAGCTTGAGGTGTGGAATAAAGTAAGTCCTATGTCAGAAACATGGTAATAGTTACATTGATATAATTCCGTGTCTAGCATAAAATAGTGATTTTCTGTGTGGAGACAGTAGCTATCAATCCAAAAAGGTCCTTGCATATTAATAGGAGGCCTGAGTTCCACTTCCTGATATCGCTGGGATTATGTGAAAGTACCCTACCTAACGGTAAACTGAGGAGCGATTCAGGAAGGGAATGAAGGAGTAGTGAGGCAACACGCTGACGTGCCCTACAAACCCGCTCTGAAGTTGATTCCTGCTGTATTAGCCTTAATATTCCTAAAATACCTCTTCCGAACTGGCATAATCCTTTAATAATGTCGTTACCTCTCCCCTCTACTGATGAAGTGGAATGGAGCACAGTCTCTAACAATAACTTACACCGAGAATACTTTATAGTTTAAACTCTGATCCTTTTATAACATCATTTGATAAATGCTTAAATTGACATATAGTACAGTTCAAATATTAGTCTATACCTTGTCATTTATTAGTTTAGGTTCTGCAACCATTAAGGATATTAGATTATTTATACTCATTCTTCATTAATATCTCAATATCCACATATCTACCACACCAATGTTTGGCACGGTTAATATCGCTCCATCACCCCTCTCCCCCTAATGTATATCAGCTCTGTAGAAATAGGGACCTGTCTCATAGATCTCTGATATTTGTTGCAAATATTCTCAATACATAACATTAACATATTCATGTATAGCAATGAAATGTTTTTATTATTGCCTTGTTTTTGTTGTCTGTTTTACCTTCCCTTCTTTTCATTTCTACTCAACCTCCCTCCCAAATCCATCCCATATAATATCTACTCCACCCAGTTGATCCGGGAACAGCTCATGATTTTAAAGACTGGAATCCAGAAGATTTCGAAAGTACGTAGATTTCTCTGAAGCGAATTGACAATGGATAAGTTAAAATTTATTTGTACTAATGTACGAGGTTTAAATATGCCACTATAACAATCTTGCCTTCTTCATAGTTCATGCACTTCACATTGAGAAGGTTGATGTAGCATTTGTACAAGAAACACATTTTAAAAGAGGTTTTGCCACTAACTTATATAATCGCCACTACCCAACGGGTTACTTTAACAATTACTCTTCTAGTAAAGTAGAAGGAGAGGCTATTTTGTTCTCTAAACACCTTTGACTTACAGAACTCTCAAAAAACATTATAGATAATGGGAGAGTCATTTTGGTAAAGGTTAAAATCTCAGATCAATTGTTTACACTAATCAACATTTACTCTTACAACTACTCCCAATCTACCTTGTTAACCAGAATCCGAACACAAATTGAGGACAAATTAGAAGGGGCAGTGGAAATGGATGGTGGCCTCAAATGGGCATTGATTCCTCAGATTGACACATTTACAGGCACTACAGGGACTTCACTTAAAGACTCACGAAGGGTTAGACATGAGTTTCATATCCACCAGCTGGCTGATGCCTGACAAATTTTTCCCCTATCCGATAGGGACTACACTTTATATTCTCATCCCCATTCTTCTTATTCTCACATTGATTTTGTCTTTATTAGTCATAAACATCTTAACCTGATGATAGCCTTGTGGATAGGCCAAATGACAGACTCAGATCATGCCCCGATTTACCTATCTATTAATCTAACTACACTTCTCCCCCAGACAGTGGATGTGGAAGTTTAATTAGTTACTTTTACACAACTCTTATTGTAAGTCTCAATTAGAAACTACCCTAGATGATAATCTCGCTATTAAAGATAATGGGGAAACCTTCAAAATGGTGGTTTAGGAGGTCCAAAAGTATATTTTTTGAAGCAAATGCATAAGGCGAGGTTCATTTCTTAAAAAAATAGAAAGCAGTCATCAGAAACTCACTTCTCTTAGATTTAAAAAAAACTAGAATCCAAACATAAAAGTTATCTCTCTCCGGAGACAAGCTTGGAGATGCTGTAAGATAAATTTTATCAATGGGGTGATAGACCCGGACATCTCCTAGTAAGAGCTCTTCACACCCAAAGATCTCTCACCTTTATTCAATCCACTCATGATGATAGAGGTGTGGTAAATTATACCAATAAAACAATAACTAGAGTTTCCATGCTTATTACTTCAAACTCTATAATCTTCACCCCCCCCTATGTCCCCAATCGAACTAATCTCCAGAGAGAGAGAGATTGATCAATACCTACAAGAAATCCATTTTCCTAAGATATCCCAGGAAACTACTGAACTCCTAAACTCCACCTTTACTCTAGCAGAATTAAATGGTGCCATTAAGTCATCTCCAATGGATCAGATGGATTTTCGATTTCCAATTATAAAACATTTGTAGAGAAATTAGGCCCCATCCTACTAGAAGCCTTCAATTTAATATCCAAATGAAAAGGTTTCTCTCCTCAGTCATTGGAGACATACATCACCATAATTCCAAAGGAGGGAAAAGATCCCACATTGTGTGTCCCAGTTATCGTCCGATTCTCTCTTAAATGTAGATGTTAAATTAATTGCTAAATTAATTTTTAACCATCTCAAGCATCTCCTTCCCTCATTGATTCATAACAAACAGGTAGCATTTATCTCGGGAAGAGAGGCAAAATTATTATAATGAATATTATATTCATTTTATTTCTGTTACTTTGACCCCCACTGCCCTCCTGTCAACAGATGCTGAGAAAGCATTTGATAGGATGGATTGGTGCTTCATAAAAAGAGTTTTGAGACACATCGGAATTGGTCCCTCATGTTATCATAAAATATAAGCCTACAGCTATAATAAGACTTAACGGCATACTTTCAGAAATGCTTTCTATTACAGATGGTACCCGCCAGGACTGTCCTCTTTCTCCACTAATTTTTGACATTTGCATGGAGGCTCTGGCGAGGGCTATTCGCTGTAACCCTGACATTTCTAGTCTCCATATGGGTGCGAAGGAATACTGCCTTGCTCTATTTGCTGATGACTTACTCGCTATTATCACCAAACCAGTCACATCTCTTCCCAATTTAATGTCTGAATTCTCAAAATTTGGCCATCTTTCAAATTCCAAAATTATTTATTCTAAATCGACTGCGCACAGTGTTTCTGCCTCTGAGAAAACAATAGCTGGCCTCAAGACAGCTTTTCCATTTAAATGGTAATCATCCTATATCTGCTATCTGGGCATCTACATTTCTAAGGACAACAAGCAATTGTTTCGCCTCAATTACACTCTACTGTTATCTAAAGTAAAGAAGGAACTTGGATAATGGTCATCTAGCAAATACTCATAGTTTGGCAGAATAAACATTATAAAAATTAATATTTTAACTAAAGTACTCTATATTCTGCAAATTGTGATTCCCAAAACAATTCCTTAACAAACTCCAAAAGTAATAAGCATTTTTGTCTGTGGAGGTAGAAAACTTAGGTTTAAACACTCTATTCAGTTCAGATGCAAACATCATGAAGGAATGTAATTACCATTGTTTACAAGCTGCTACCAGGCTATGTCATTCGTAGGATTTTGGAGTGGTCTAGACGAGACGGAACGAGGCAATGGGTGGATATAGAGACTAAGCGATATATTTACTAAACTGTGGGTATGAAAAAGTGGGTTCTGGCTGTCATTTAGTTAATACATTCTACAAAATGACAGCTAGAATCTGATTGGTTACTATAGGCAACATCTCCACTTTTTCAAACCTGCAGTTTAGTGAATATACCCATAAGTCTATGCAGATACCTCTACTGGTCTTCCCCTGGCTTTCTAAAGTTCCCAGGGTTGTCCACCCCACTGTTGGTCCAAATCTGATGACTTGTAGAAAGTTTTTAATATATTAAAAGCATATCTGCTTTTCAGTCTCCTCTATCCCTTATTATATCCAATCCTGACTTCGGGTCTATCCAAGAGATGTTTCAGAAAGTGGTCTCAGGCAGTGATTGATAGGTTAGGCCAGCTGGTGGTTAACAAGAGACTATGCCCCTTCCAGGAACTCTAGTCAACATGCTCAATACCTGAAGATATTTACAGGTGAAATATTACATTAGTTCGATTGGAGGAATTAGAACATTAGGTAGAGATCCGCTCTCTTTGAGACCAATTGCTTATCCAAAGTTATCTCTAATCATGTAATTTCAAGAATATATGTGATATCAATGGAAGAGTTTTCTCAGTCCACTACTTCCTTTGGTAGTCATTGGGAAAAAAAATTAGTAATACGTGTACCTCATCTATCTTGGCCCAAAATATACCAAGCTACTGATGGTTGCTCATTAAGTATCTCAGTGGTGGAAACACAATGCAATTTGTTAACTAGATAGTATAGATGTCCCTCTTCTCTACACAAATATCACCCACAAATGCCCTCTACCTGTTGAAAATGTAATAACGCCCCGGTACACTTTTCCACATATGGTGGGAATGTCCACACATATAAACTTTGTGTAAGGAAGTCTTAAGACTCTCTGAGATTATAGTCGGACATAAGGTTCCTAGGGATCCATACTTCTGGCTACTCTCCCATACTACTATGCCAATTTCCCAATATAAAAATCATTATTAAAACACTTGAACAATGCAGCCAGAGCTGTTATCCAGGTACATTGGAAGTCCAGGTCCATGGATGACATTATTTTTTCTGCCAATGATAAACATACAACTTTTAAAACCACCTGGTTCCACTGATTGGAGTTTAAAGAATCAATGGAGTTTAAGTCATCTTTCATACATCTCTCCCAGGCTCCTAGAACAGACTAGTAGATTGTTACTTTAACATGTAACATGTGTCAATGTCAACATATAATTCTAACTACCTCTAGATCACTTACAACCTTCAGATTTAAAGTTAAGGAAGTAATTTAATTTCTTATTCTATCATTATCACTTTTACCTTAACAATTTATATGTAACATCATGAATATATGAGCACTCAATCCCCCTTTTCTTCCCCACCCTCACATCCTCCTTTTCTTATGTGTTTTCCCTTCCCCTTTTATTTTCTAAATTTCTAATTTATAAATAAAAAATAATAATATAAACTGTACTGAATGGTATTCACTAAAAGCAGAGTTACTAACACAATTATTGAAACTTGGTAAAGTCTTATGACATGAATATGCTTATACATTTCTCTGGAACGACCTCCTTCGTTCCATCCGTCTCTCTCATACTCTGTGCTCCTTCAAACGTGCACTCAAAACTCACCTCTTCCTCAAAGCCTACCAACCATCTACTTAACCCCCATCTCCTCCCTTTGCTCGTCCTCCCTTCTCTCCTCTTGCCTCAACTGGCTCCTCTTGTGCCTGGTCTGTTTACCCTCCCTTAGGATGTAAGCTTGTATGAGCAGGGCCACCTTCCCTCCTGTCTCCATACCTGTTCTTCCGCTCCGTCTTTACTGCATATGACTGGCCGGAGTTTCTGAAGTATTGGTACTTTTTGTTCATTGTTCTGTATGGTTTCACCCTGTATAGTCTACTGTTAGTACTGTGTGCGGCGCTGCGGATACCTTGTGGCGCCTAACAAATAAATGATAATAATGATAATAACAATAATACATTGAGCACTTAATATTTACAACATTACACAAATGCAAATGGAATATGCAGAAATATAGGGGCATAGTCACTGTAAAAAAATAGATAATTTTTCATCCAAAAGATGACCCTCAACAAAGGGGTTAATTTTCTTGATTGTGCTTTAATTTGTACTTACGCAGCAGTGTTGAGGATGGTTCATCAGGCAACAGTGTGTTTGTAAGTATAAAATCCATCACTTTTCACATTAATATAATATTAGAGGCCTTAACTTTGACACTTGCAATAGCTAGGAGAGTAAAAAGAGCAAATCATTTCTCTACTTCTGTCAGAAACACTGTTCAGTGATGATGTAAGGGCACGACTAATATGAAAAAAAACGCTTTTTATCTCTGTATAAAATGACACGGGAAAATATCTATCACTGTCTCTTCTTGTCAGGTTTGCAGCAGTGTACTCGTAAAACAAATTGAGAGGCTTAAATCTTCAGGACAGAAATCAATAGAAGGATAAGTAAAGAACACGCAAAAGCAGACAACCAGGGATTTATTTCCCAGAAAATGTTTTTCCAATAGATTCACAGATGATAAATTTTAAGTGGGCAGAAAAGAAGGATTTGTCATGTAGTTTCCTTTCACCTACACTTGCATTGCAGGACTACATAAAAGGCAGGCATTACACGGGTTATGAACTGCATAGGTTAATGTATCATGCAGGATGAGTGGCTGCGTACAGACACAGGAAATAGCGCAGCGTATATACAATCTTCGTCTAGCATACAGATTTAAAAGGTATTAAAAACAGATATATCTTAAATTTCATCCCAAAGGCTAAGTCCACTCAAAACTGAAAATGTACTAGTGAGCGAAATTCCATAAGTTATACATTATCACATACTTATTTATATTGGGTCTGAACCCTACAATCCTCTTCACACTCCTCCCTCCAATAGTCAGTGAGTCACTTTGTTCTAGAAATCCTTTTATTTTGTTATAAATACTATCTACCTGAACTCTAATAACTCTTCTTATATATTTAATTGTTTATCAGATCACCCCCTGTCCCTTCTCTCCTCTAAGCTGCACATGTTCGGGTCTTGAAGTCTTTCCTGATAAATTTTATTAAGCAGTCCATGCATCATTTTAGTAGGGAGAGATTTTTTCCACTGTATTATTTAAACTTTACTACTATTTGTTTATTAATATAGAGAATGTTGTAGCGAATGTGTGCTCTTTGACTCCAAAGATTTGCAGGAGAGCAAAGAGAGGCAGTTGCAGTGTAAAAGGACTTCACCTGACTGAACTATAAATTTCAAGACCAGGCCAGTTTGGAGAACTGGATGCGTAGCACTTTCACAAGACTTAGAGAGAGAAGGTAAGGAGGAGAGTCACCCTAAGAGTCAACCTGAGAAAGACTGTGTGCTGCTCTCCTGAATGATTTGGGAAAAATAAAAGCTCAGAAAGATGCCTTATTTCACTAGGCCCTGAACCCAGTCCAGACAAGATCAGTGGCGGATCCAGGATGGGGGGGAAGGGGATTGGGGCAATCCTGCCCCCTCAGCAGTACAAACATACTTGTAATTTGCAGCCAGTACGCCAATCAAAACTACACAAGGGGCGGGGCCAATCTGGCCATTAAGGGGACATGACTATGATAGATCGCGTGCCCCCTTAAAAATAAAGTCTAGGACCGCTAATGGACAAGTTGGAGTGTATTTATTGCCTTAAAGTGGAAGTGGTGGCAAAAGAAGATAGAAGGGCAGAGCCAGTGTGAAGCCTGACAAATATCAATATGCTGGAGAGCAGAGGGAATTCAACCCCACCAAACCACCCAAAAAAGGCAGAGAAGGTCAGAGTAGAGTCCCCCAATTAAAGTCTAGAAAGTTTTGGATGTCCTGGACCTGCCCACAGAAGCAGAAAGAAGGAGGCAGAAAGAAATACAATAAGCAGAACAGAAGTGGAGTGAGAATAAGCCTTGTTTAAAAGTAAAGCCTGTATTCGCCCCAAAACAAAGACCTAGTAATCACAGTCTATTGTTCATTTTGGGGACTGGTGACTGGTAAAAATCAAATATGATGGCAGGAACAATATAGAGATATGGCGTTGGAAGTGTGAAGAGCCTTCCAGACCTCCAGTATTAGGAACTTGATGCTTCCAGAGTGGTGTAAAGTTAATTGCACACATTAAATGGCATTAACTAAAATCTCAATTCCATTGAATCATGTGGAAGCGTTAGAGCCAGCTGAGTGGTTGTGTGGAGGAGGGAACTAGACCAACCACAGTAAAGACTGGCCCTGCAATAAAGGAACTGGAAGTGCCTGCATCAGAGGCTGTGGAGTAATTGAGAACATGTGAGAAAAGAGTTCCTGTACAATACTGTTTCTTGGAAAGGATTTGCTTTGAGAAATACGGAGATGACTGTGGGAACAGGACAGGTAAAATAAGTAGTCACTCCTGGGTTCAGTTTCTAAGTCAGTACATTGATAATATTAATATTACCAAAATATAATCAATACTACTAAAATGCACTAAAATATCTAAAAATAATAACACTATAGAATTCATATGATAATAGTAATAACATCTACTATATAAATGCCTAGTGGCGTGTGTGGGGAAAAAAAACCCAAGCTGCAGCGCCACCTGCTGGGCAGAGTTATACACTGACCTATATATTTCTTGAAGGAGAAGTGACAGTTGGGAGTGGTTGGTGGTTGCCGGGGGTGACAGTGGGGAGTTTTTAACACCTTTAGTAGCTTGATGAAGGATGTGGCGATGAAGATGAAGGATGAGGTGATGGAGAAAAATGATGAGGTGGTGACATGTGGACAAAACCACGTTAAAAAAGGGCGCTTGCGTCGGGAAATAACGCTCTTCCCCTGAGGAGGCCTGGGCTAGGCCCAAATGCATGACAAGAACCTTCTTAACACCTTAAGTAGCTTGATTTGACTAGAATGCATGAGTATCATGCACGGGTTTACTTGTCTACTATATAAATGCCTAGTGGCGTGTGTGGAAAAAAAACCCCCAAGCTGCAGCGCCACCTGCTGGGCAGAGTTATACACTGACTTATATATTTCTTGAAGGAGAAGGGACAGTTGGGAGTGGTTGGTGGTTGCCGGGGGTGACAGTGGGGAGTTTTTAACACCTTAAGTAGCTTGATGAAGGATGTGGCGATGAAGATGATGGATGAGGTGATGGAGAAAAATGATGAGGTGGTGACATGTGGACAAAACCACGTTAAAAAAGGGTGCTTGCGTAGGGAAGTAACGCTCTTCCCCTGAGGAGGCCTGGGCTAGGCCCAAATGCATGACAAGAACCTTTTTAACACCTTAAGTAGCTTGATTTGACTAGAATGCATGAGTATCATGCACAGGTTAACTTGTACTGTATATGCTGGGCTAAGTTCATTTTAAGGTGATACTCATCCCACACATGAAAAATAGTAAAAATAAGTGTCAGGATATAGAAGGGGAACTTCAGGTTGTTTGTGAAACACTAAATTTGCGGTATACTGTGGGTTTGCCTGAGTGCTGGCTCCTCTAGTGAGAATTGTGCCCCCTTGTGTAGGTGGTGGAGCCATCAGGGTGTGGGGTCCATTGGGGATTTCCCTGGTACCCCGATATGCCAGTCTGACCTTATCTCCATATGTCACTCAAACCCTTCCACTTAGCTTCACATGTCACTCAGACTTCTCACTGACCACTCACTGGGAGTATCATGGACCATCTACTACTACCTCTCCTGTAATGTCTAATAGCATACTGCCTAAAATTTCCTTACCTTGCTTTAATCAATGAAGTAAGCAGGAATCACACTTGCAGGTCTCTCTCCAGAGAAAGGAGGGAGACCATATAGTGCACAACGCACTCCCTCCACTGAAGCATGGCCTCTCAACATTGTGTGCATGATGCAGAATTCAGCTGCACTGATCACGTCTTATCTTAATTTCTGTTTCTCAGGCCACCTTCTTTTAGACCATGGAGGAAGAAAACTCAGATTATCTTTTCTGAACCATTGCTTAAGTGAACACTAGGGTTCATTTACAGCATACAAAAATGATTGTGTACTGTGCTTTGCGGCATAATTCATCTATTTATTTGCAATTATGCATCAAGATTGTATCAACTCTGGGATGAACAATTTTTTGCTTGGTATGCTTTAGGATCAAATTTTCAAATACATTATTAGTACTTTGAAGTGAGTTTTTTTCACTTTTGAAAACTGGTACCTTTTCATCAGAGATAAAAAAAAACAACTATATATACAGAATATATAATATTGATGTATGTGTTTGCAACCCTGGACCTAAGACTTATTAGTGGGAATGATGGGGAATGATTGGTGGGTCCATGGTGTTGTTTGGCATGTTAGACTAAGTTCCCGGCAGTAGAGGGCAGTGTAATACAGCCTCAGGTGTTAAAAACTACAATGCCCAGCATCACCTGAGGAGCCAAGAACTGACATCAGAGCCCACTAGAAATTGAAGATTTGGTGCAAGAAAAGCAGGAACAGAAGCAGGAACAATATACAGGAGAATGGCAGAGGAGAAAAAGGCTGGAGCCAAAACAAGAAGAGCCGCTTTCAACCATAAACCTATGGCTGCATGTCTGCTGTGCCTGCAAAAGGAAGAGAAGCATAGTAGGGAGACTTTACTGCTCTTAGAGACAGTGAGAGATAAAAGGGACAGTACACTCTGCAGAGCCGTAACTAAAAATTTTAGTGCCTGGGGCGAGAAACGAAAATGCCACCTTCCTTGCCCTCAATTTTAACCAAATGAACCTAAATTATTCAGAAACTGCGCCCCCTTTCGTGTGGTGTCCTGGGCGGTCTCCCCTATCGCACAGCCCCAGTTACAGCCCTGCTGCAGAGTCATCAGTCTCACAAAGCAAGCTGCCATAACCATAGACAGAACTTTTACACTAGCAAACAAGATTGAAAGGTTGGTGAAGAAGGCTATCAATTCATCGAGCAAGGCTGCAAGACTACTGGATGGTAGTGCCAACCACATTGGGGAATCTTTCATATCCAAAGAATAGCCATCCTGTAATCTTGTACAAGCTGCAAAAGAGGTTATTCAAGGTTCCTGTTGCTGATATTGCTGTTGCTCCCTTCTCATTGTGATATCATGAGGAAAGTCACTGAAGGACTTCCAGATACGGGCAGCACGGTGTCTAAGTGGTTAGCATTTCTGCCTCATAGCGCTGGGGTCATGAGTTCAATTCCCGACCATGGCCTTATCTGTGTAGAGTTTGTATCTTCTCCCTGTGATTACGTGGGTTTCCTCCTACATTCCAAAAACATACTAGTAAGTTAATTTGCTTCTATCAAAATTGACCCTAGTCTCTTTCTCTCTCTCTCTGTCTGTGTGTGTGTATGTTAGAGAATTTAGACTGTAAGCTCCAATGGGGCAGGGACTAATGTGAATGAGAGTACAGCGCTGCGGAAACAGTGGCGCTATATAAATAAATGATGATGATGATGATGATGATCTTGGTTTGTGTTCAGAGCTATTTGGCCAGTGTGTTTGAGACAGAGGTTCTGTCTTGCATTGACTACTTCACCCTCACATACAGTGGTGTGAAAACTTTTTTGCCCCCCTTCTGATTTCTTCTATTTGTTACACTAAATAGTTTCAGATCTTCAAACAATTGATTATAAGAAAAAGACAACCTGAGTAAACACACAGTGTTAATTTCATTCATTGAAGGAAAAAAATTCAACACTTATATCACCCATGTGAAAAATGAATTGCCCCCCTAAACTTAATAACTGGCTGTGCCACCTTTAGTGGAACCAACTGAAGCCAAATGCTGAATTTTGGGCCACTCTTCTTTGCAGAATTGCTTTAATTCAGCCATATTGGAGGATTTTTGAGTATGAACTGCCTGTTTAAGGTTCTGTCACAGCAACTCAATTGGACTCCAGTCAGGACTTTGATTAGGCCACTCCAAAACTTAAATTTTGTTTATTTTGAGCCATTCATAGGTGGTAGCTTGCTCTTGTGCATTGGATCAGTGTCTTGCTGATGTTAAGGCCTCCCCGAATCCTGTACAAGCAACTGCATTTCCCGTAGCGATAGTTACTCTCACAGGTACTCGGATGCCCCCAGGACTTATACTCAAAAGTAGTAAAAGCTTATACTGAAGGAATAGGTAGCAAGGAGTAGGAAGCAAGAGCCAGTAACCAGAGCCAAGCCAGAGATCATAGGTCAGTAGCAAGAAGTGTCAATACAGGCCAGTAGATCACAGGCAGGCAGCGAGCAAGAGTAGTCCAGGTAACAAGGCCAAAGGGTCAAGGGCAGGCAGAAAACGAGAGTAGTCCAGATAACAAAGCCAAGGGGTCAGGTAACAGATACTAAAATAGCAGAACTCAGACAGAGAGCAGGCACATCAATTGCAGGACAAGAGTGCTATAACCGACACAGAGGCTAAGCCCTCTTTAACCTTTTAAACAAGAGAGGGACACTCATAGGAGGATTAGGAGCACACACCCAGCAACCAATGGTGAGATTGATCAGGTAATTGCAATGCTATCGCGCATGCCCTGGCTGCATGTCACACAGCCAGAGACGGAGAGATATAAAAGCGTCCCGGCTGCCAAGGCAACAGCCAGGATGTTGAGGGGTGAAGCGGCGTCATTATCACAGTGCAGGGGCTTAACTAGGATTCGGAGGCTAATGTCGTGGTTTGAATGGCGGCTCATCACAACTGCATAACCCAATTGCCCTTGAGCTTTAGATCATGGACTGATAAACGGACATTCGCCCTCAGAATTTTCTGATAGAGAGCAGAATTCAGGATTCCATCAATTATGACAGGTCATCCAGGCCCTGAAGCAGCAAATCATTCTCACACCATCACTCTACCACCACCATATTTGACTGTTGGTATGATGTTCTTATTGTGGAACACTCTGTTAGCTTGATGCCAGGTATAATGGGTCCCATGTCTTCTAAAAAGTAACATTTTTGACTCATCAGTTCACAGAACATTAGTCTAATAGGCTTGGAGTCAGCAATGTGTTTTTTTCTGCAAATGTGAGGAAAGCCCTTATGTTCCGCTTGGTTAACAGTGGTTTTCGTCTTGCAACTCTCCCATGTATATCATTTTTGCTCAGTCTCTTTCTTATGATGGAATAATGAATGCTGACATAACTGAGGCGAGCGAGCCTTGCAGTTCTTTAGATGTATGTCTGGGTTCTTTTGTGACTTGTGCACTCTGGGATGATTCACTGTTACAAGTTTTCTCCATTTGGAGATAATACCTTTCACTGCAGTTCACTGGAGTCCCAGAGCCTTAGAAATGGCTTTGTAACCCTTCCCAGACTGATATATTTCAATAACTTTCTTTCCCATCTCTTCTGGAATTTCTTTTGATTGCGGCATACTGTGCTGCTTGTTGAGACCTTTTAACAACTTTTTTGGAAGGTTCTATTTAAGTGATATTTATATTTAACAGGGCTGGCAGTAATCCAGCCTGAGTGTGCCTAGTCCAATTGAAGCCAATTGTTAATTTTATTTGGTTCATTGGTTGAATGAGTAACTTAGGGGCAATTGCAAACAGGGACAGTTGATGTAGGATAACTTTTTTCCTTCAACAAATGAAATAACCATTTAAAAACTGTATTTTATGTTTACTTAGGTTGTCTTTGTCTTATATTCAATTTTGTTTGAACATCGGAAACAATTAAGTGTGACAAATATTCAAAAATACTTTTTCACACCACTGTAACCCTACTATGTAATGAATAGTGATTACCATTTCAGGGACTACTCTTCCCCTTTTCACTACACCTACCCCATCTGTAGAGGAACAGTGTATTTTTCCCATTACCCCACACTTTGAACAGTGCTGTTACAGGAACTTTACTCACATCAAACAAATATAGGGACTATATCAAGTGTTATCCTTGTTTTCTGCATTTTCTTAAGTATATACCTAGAAGAGACATTTTCAAAGACTGCACAGGTTGGCTACACTTAACCCACAAAACTATACAGTTATACCACTTAATAAACCGTTGCCTTGTTTCCTAAGTTAATCTTTACCATAAGTGAAATTAATCTTCTGCTGAAAGTAATAGGGCTGAATCATGTGCTGCACTTGTGGAAAGATTGAATTGATTGGTATTCCATAATCTATTAGCCACTGTACACTTGGTTTATTGTATTTGCAATAAAATAAATTGTTAAACATAGGGGAATTTGATTACTTCAATCCTAATTAATATCCCATTGGTTCTATTGATATTTTTAAAGTGTATATATTGAGTAGAGGAGATATATGTAAAGTTTAGTAAAAAGGTGTACGTGATAACATTCATTTCCTTAAAGAATTAGGCAAACAGTGTTTCTATCAGTTGTTAATAACCAATAACTATCCAAATTTCAGAGTTCTAGCACTAGAAACATGATATCCCCATTTCTTCTATTCATTATTAGAAAGGAACTGCACATTCCCTGTTGTTTTTGTTTGGTGCAGCGTATAACTTCTTCAGAGGGATATAAAAGGTTGTATCCCTCTAAAGAAGCTAAATGCTTACAACATATACTTGCTACTCTCCGAGTATGTCCGGGAGACTCCCGCATTCCGGATAGGTCTCGAGGACTCCTTGGAGAGCAGGCCATTCTCCTGCATCCGGCCCACTTTCTAGTGTTAGCCTCAATGACATGATTCATCATGGGGACGGGGCCAAAAGGACATGATTGGCTGCGCCCTGCCCCTGCAACATATCTAATCAAATGCGCAAGGTTGCCCAGAATATGCATGTATCCCAGCATACACGAGTGAGAGTTGCAGATTCATTATTATGGATGGATATTGGAATGGTCAAGATGACGTCTGCTGTGAACAATTTAACAGACACCGTACGAGAGATGACTGCCCAAATTTTTACAACTTTTGGGCAAGAAAATCTCTTACTTCATTTGTCAGGTACCCCTACATCTGCAGAAATGAGGCAAACAAGAACTCCACAAGCCAAAAAAAAAAAGCAGCTCTTGACTTTTCAAGTTAAGGCCACACCTATATACCACTATTTAGCGCTGCTATTTCTTTTTTCGTTTGTGATTGTTTTTGATTAGGGGCTAGTAATTGGTCCTGCTTTGCAGATGCAATTTGTGTTTATTTGGTGAGGTGTAGCCCAGTGCGGGATTCTTTTTTTTTCTTGTTCATTGAACTCCAACTGCTTTTGCGCCATCAACCTCTCTCTGGGTAAATACCAGGGGCGAGGATGAGGATTTCGAAGGAGTCCAAGGAAGAGGGCCCTGCAAAAAAATGTAAAAACTCAATTAAAAAAATAAAATAACATTTTAAACAACAAAACATTTACAGACATTGCACAGAAATAAATACAAATTGTTAAATATTAACAACATGTGGATTCCTAGGTTTATACTAGTTGATAATATTTTTGTGATGGTTGGTGTGTTAATTATCCCTTCTGTATTCTCCACATGAAAAGATGTCAACTGGAGCCCTGCTTCCTCATTATATACTGCAATAGTGTCTGCCTCCGGCCTATCTTGCTGTATGCTGCACAATATTGCATTACATCAAGTATTCACTATATCTGCCACCTTTACAGGGGCACAGAGTAGCACCCCTCGGAATTTTTCTTTAATAGTCCAAAGGTACGTTCTATCACACCCTGAGTTGTTACGGGCGCGTCATTATATTTATGATGAGCAGGAGCTTGTGGATTCAACAGAGGTATCATTAACCAGAGGTGACACCCATATCCTAAAACATCTGAAATGACAAACAGCGACATGACAACATCAGTCAACCTTTATTGCATCCAGCACATGTGAAGCATAGTGCAAGGTAAATAAAATAAAAACATACTTAGCTTCTAGCCCTCCGACATTTCCCCACTGGTAAACATCTGGGAGAGAGCTGACTGTCGCAGGATAGAGGCATCATGGCATGGCCTAGGATATTTAGACACCACACTCATAATTTTCTTGTTTGCATAACAGACCACCTGCTCATTGAGGAAGTGGTTTTGATGTCTGTTGACATAAACCTCTGCCCTCAAGTGAGATGCTCTCAGTCCAATATGAGTATTGTACTGTCAATGTGCTTGGACGCCTCCCTGTAGGCAGAGAACTACATCTCCCAGCATGTAGTGGAGAGGAGGAGCTTGTGAAGGAGTAGTTTCAAATTCTGAGTGGGACTCAGATATACAGACAACCTGGGAGAGGGAAGGAGAAGGAAGAAGAGGCGAGTGTGTGCCAGCTGAACAGGGCCACAGGGGTACCAGAGAGGACGATTGGAGCTAGCAGGGTACAGAGAGATCTCCTGTACGTCAGCCAGAGTGGAGACCTCGAGGATGTCTGAAAGGTCTGGAGGAGAGCAGAGGAGAGCTAGGAAGAGAGAGATCAAACATTACCAGACGTCTGCACAGAGAGGAGCTATTTTGGGATCCAGAAGCTGGGAGCAATACTGATAAGTAATCCATGTTTATTTCAATTTTGCTTCGACTAGGCCATTTTTTATTAGCAAGGTAGGGGACAGGTGGGGAGACTATAATGTAGCAGCTAGGAGAATTCTGTTGGAAGCTTGAGAGCCAGAAGTTCTGTTTGTTTTGACGGGGGGTGTACTATGTTTAGAGTTTAAAAAGTAGTCAGTAGCATGTTCAGTCTAGTGGTCAATTTTGAAAAGTTGCCACTATCTAGACGATTTTTAACACAACAGAGAAATGAAATTCATGATAATTGAGGTGTACTGTGACAGTGTTAGTTTCTCATACCCAAGAGAAAGTACAGTATCCCAGCTTGTGTATGCATCTAATATTGATTAAGGTTTGGTTGTGGATGACGTACGATCTATTGATGTAATTAGAAAATCTGCTACTATACTTCATGAAGAGGCAAAAGGTTATGACTTTAAATTAAATGGGAAATTTGGTGATACAGCTGACCTAAACAAAATCTGAAATAGAGTATGAACAGTCACGGCCAAATCAATGGGTAAGGTTCCTACAAGAATTAGCACCTTCATTCTGTAAATCAGCAAATACTCAACGTAGTTGTGATACTCTGTTTAAAATTGCTTATTTCCTCATTCACAATAGCTTAAAGAAACACACCACTTCATATCGCCACTGCTCAAGCAATACACAATTTAAGTAGATTGAAAACACTCATTACCATGTTCAACCATCAAGGACTATCTTGCAGTCATGATTATGTTATTTGTCAAGACCAAATGCTAGCAAATAGAACTATCATCAAAGCTGAAGGACAAGGTGTCACAATATTACCTTCAATTAAATCTGACACCCTTGTCCGTGCTGCTATGAACAATTTTGACAGAAAGAAGCTGCAATGTCAGACATGCATAGTACACATGACACAGTATTAGTTTTGTTCCAAGATCAACAGCTTTGTAATAACCAATTGGATGTTTTTTTTTTAGAAGAAACTGATGGTCCACAAAAGTACACAGGAACATTTGAAATTGATGTTACAAAAGTCTCAATAATGAAAAAGGCACTCAAAAACTACTGTACTATCAGAAGCCAAACAAACGGTGTACTGTTCCAAGTACCTTCATTCCAAGCAGTGACATAAACACAGCAAATTAAGTAAAAAAAGCTGGGCAAGATTTGGATTTTGTATGGTTTCTATCTCGATGTCTTAAAAAATCAAATGTAAATGAACTAGATTTCCCTGAACAAGTTGAGATTCCATCCAAAAATGCTGTGTATTGTCTAAGCATTCCTCTCACAGGACAGTTACAGGATTTATCACAATCTTTCCCTATCCTGCAATTCAGTGTGATTCTATTTATACAACAATGTATAACTTCCAAGATGTTCTATACCAGTTGAATCTTCAAGAGGGTTCATTGTGGTGCAATGAAGGAGTAGATCACATAGATAAAGAAATTCAACCTCTTCATCCAGGAGAATTTTTTCTGACCTTAGAGGGTTTCATTATTATTAGAGATGTTCACTGACCCCTGTGTTTTGGTTTTGGTTTTGGATCTGGATTAACTTCGTGTTTTGGTTTTGGCAAAACTGCCTTCGCGTGTTTTGGTTTTGGATCCTATTTTTTTTTCTAAAATCCCTTTTTTTTTTTTTGCTAAAATCACATAATTTGGCTCTTTATTTGTTCCTACATTATTATTAGCCTCAATAACATTAATTTCCAGTCATTTCCAGTCAATTTTTGTCAAGTGACAAGAACACTGCTACCCCTCCTGTTTCTGTTTGAGCAATGGCACTGAGCAATGTCACTGGAGAATGGAGAGTGACAAGAACACTGCTATCCCTGTGTCTGTGTGAGCAATGGCGCTGGATCTCCTAGGTAGGGAGGTACTTATGGAATCCAAAACCCGCGAGATCCAACAACGCAACAATGACGTTTTGCCTCAAATCAGATCCGAGGATGAACGAAAGTACAGAGTCGGCTCGCATGCCTACTCGGATCCCCTAAGTTCGGGAGGGTTCAGTTTTCAGAAAATCGAGCCCGAGCATCTCTAATTATTATTATTATTATTATTATTATTAGCCTTTATTTATATGGCGCCACAAGGTATTCGCAGCACCGTACATAATACAAACAGTTGATCATAAAAAGTGGTGCTCTCATGTATTGGGCTGTACTTAAAGACTGTGGAACTTCGGAAATTCTTGTTGAGACAGAAACTATGGGCCCACACCCTGCTGAAAGCGCTTTAAAAGGCAACCACTATGCCAGGGGAGTTAGAGCAATTTGAATTCTTTGTAAAGTAATGCAAACACTACAGTGGAAGGCATTCATGAAACAGAATGAAAAAACTAAGTACTCTGAATTGTTTTCAATTGTGAAATACTTAGAGTTATCAGTGTTCAAAGAGCAACTTGTCCGAAACCAAAATTGCTATTAATAACGTGAGTGATATTATAAAAGGTTTAAAATATTCAGAGAAAATGGCAAGCAGAAGAGTAAGGTATTTTCTTATTGGGACCAATTTTTCTCTATGTTGGCACCTATCTTTCAAGACCTAATCCATACTGACAGAGGAAATAACTAGGATCTGCAAGTTTGCAATATAAGTGAGTGTTTACCACTTTTCTTCTCCATTGATAAAACAAATTATGCACGATGGTGCACTCTAGTATTCACATTTGATAAATACATCTATTTCCCTCCAACTAGCCCTGACATTAAATAGTATTCCCATTTAATAAATAAAACTATTTCCCTCTCTCCAAACAACTCCAGCAAGAAATAAAATAGCATTTACGTTTAATAAATATATCCATTTCCCACAAGCACCCCAGGCATTAAATAACTCACATTTAATAAATAGACCTCATTTTCCCCAAATAGCCCCACATTCAATTAATAGCTCCAAAACCACCCCAGCATTAAATTAAAAATCCAATCACCCCATCTTAAATTGTTAGCCCCCACTATTAAATTTCCCCACCATCACCCCACAAATAAAATAGCACGCAATAATTAGCCCCTACCGGCAATTCACCATTAGATTAATAGCCTACCTCCCACATTATATTAAGACCCTCCCCCTCACACATTATAGTCATACATCGGCCCCCACACACACACATTATAGTCTATACACTAGCCCCCACACACATTTTAGTCATACACCGGCCGCCACACAGACACATTATGGTCATACACTGGCCCCCACACACATTATAGTCATACACCGCCCCCACACACACACATTAAGGTAATACGCCGGCCCCCACACACACACATTATAGTCATACACTGGCCCCCACACACATTAAAGTCATACACCGCCCCCCCCCCCCCCACACACACATTATAGTTATACACCGGCACCCACACACAGACATTATGGTCATACGCCGGCCCCCACACACACACATTATGGTCATACGCTGCCCCCCCCCCCCACACACACACATTGTGGTCACACTGTCATACACATACACACTATAATCATACCCTGTCACACACATACTATAGTTACACTGTCACACACATACACACTATAATCTTACCGTCACACACATATTATAGTTAAACTGTCCCCAACATACACACTATAATCATAACCTGTCACACACATACTATAGTTACACTGTCACACACATACACACTATATTCATACCCTGTCACACACAAAACATACTAAAGATACCCTGTCACACACAAAACATACTATAGATACCTTGTCATACACAAAACATACTATAGATACCCTGTCACACACAAAACATACTATAGATACCCTGTCACACACAAAACATACTATACACTATCATCATCATCATCACCATTTATCTATATAGCGCCACTGATTCCGCAGAGCTGTACAGAGAACTCATTCACATCAGTCCCTGCCCCATATGAGCTTACAGTCTAAATTCCATAACATAAACACAGACAGAGAGAGAGACTAGGGTCAATTTTAATAACAGCCAATTAACCTACCAGTATGTTTTTCGAATGTGGGAGGAAACCGGAGCACCTGGAGAAAACACACGCAAACACGGGAAGAACATACAAACTCCACAGAGATAAGGCCATCACTATCACACAAACTACTCTCCCCCCCTTACCTTGTTCGCTCCACGGCGCGCTGTGTAGTCTCTCCTAACACATGGGACGGCACCTATCACATGGTGCACGTCCCATGTGAAACTCATCGCCAGAGCCATTTATAGGAGCGGAGGGGAGGAGGAGGGGACGCGCAGCCATCAGGAAGTAAATGTAGTGCCAACCCATTCGCTCAGAGCGCAGACTGTGATGCCGGATTCTGCCGGACAGCGATGGGGCCCGCCAGCTAGCAACCGGCCCATCTGGCCATCGGCCCGTCTGCCATTTGCAAGAAGTGCCAGATGGCCAGTCCGGCCCTACCTTCAATGCTACATATGGATCAATGTGCTGAAAGGAAACCCATCGCTCGACCAACTACAAGATGAAAGGGGAGTTTTGGAGGGAGTTGTATCTGGCTGATCTTGTTTACCAGATCCTTAAACTCTCTGGTACAGCTCCACCATATGTGGTAAAGAGTGCCCCGGGCGACGCAGTTCCACCAACAAAGGTCTGAGGCAGTTACATATATTGATTTTCATGTGGTGAGGACTAAGTACGATCTAAACCAAATTTTATAAGAATTTTCCTTGATCCAGGTGCAGATTGAAGATTTGGCGACCGCCTCTCTAATGTGAGACCACACATAAGGTTCGAGAGGCTTCTCCAAGTCCTCTTCCCAATGAACCTTGTGAGGCCATATAAGAACATTTTTAAATGTAACGAGGCATCTTTTTATATTGGATAAATGTGTTAGTCTCTCTTTTGTACTGGTGAGTTATAATCTAGTCTTATTGTCCCGTTCATATATGTCTTTTGAAATGTGAAAGTGACAACACTTCCATGTACAATAGATGTTATATAATTATGATTTGTTTCAAATAACTTGTTAAAACTGCAGACAGCTTGCATTAAATATAAATTGTAGGAGACACAGAATGAAAATGTTTATCAGTGCATTTCACAAAATTGAAGTCTGCATCACATTTACATTCGATCTTGTCCTTATTAATTCATCTTATCGTACAAAACTGTAGACATGGTTCCAGTGTGGATTGTGGAACTACGGTAATGTTACTGAAACCATATTGCTAGGATAGTGAAGTAAGGTCAGGAAGAACTTGATACAGATCGGTTCTTCTTACCTCTCAAACACTATGAATTTTGGCACGCTTACTGAAATGAGAGTATTACATGTAGTGAGTGTAGTTAATTAAAAAAGGTACAGGGAAACATAGGTCAACTGGGACATTATCTAGGTTAAGATCTTAAATATTCATTGTAGGATACTACAGGAATGTAATTTCCATACAATGTAATTGTGAAGCTTAGGCATATACTGGTTTGTCTTATCTAAAATCAAAACTGTGACAATTTAAAGAAAATAAACTTTGTCTTTGTACTTGCGTAACTGAATGTTAGCTAATGGGGATACAGTGACAATGACAGTGATTAACCAAGCAGCTATAAACTGCTCATTTCTCGCAAAACAAGAATACTGTACACAGACTTTGAGATACATAAGTTCAGACAGGCCTACTGGTTAATTATAAAAAGCATTGATGAATATCAGTCGCTTACAGCAACTGGCTAGATCATAGTTACTGATGTTGACAAGGATATGTATATGCAAATTATATGCAGCAGCACATCTGCATAGCTAAAACAAGAGGCCCTTGGACGGCCAGCCGTACATGACGTTGGTAAAAATTGATCTAGACAGTTTGCGTTAAGGATGCTATGTAGACTCCAAACAGTAATGCAGATTAGAAAATACTAGTAGAAATTTGAAATATTTGAAAGTATCTGTACTAATAGAGCTAAAACTTGTTACACTTGAGAAACAGACAACCTACCTCTGTAAAATACCTATATCATTGTCAACATTTAAAATAATTTCTATACACACTGATACCAAGCAAGTACATTTAGGCACATCAGAAATGGAGACATGTCCAGGGTTAAAGTTTACCGAAAAAATCTTTAAAATTTGGGTTTCGTGGACAGACTCACGTGACTTTTCTTCCAGGCTAGCCTCTCTTTGTTCATCCGGGCCAGTGTAACGCCTATGGAGGAACAGGACTACGCACACAGATGTCTTACCTTCCAAACGATGACCGCCTACCTTAGTTTCACCCCAGCCACTCTCCTCCTCAGCACCGTCTTTAGTGAAAGTCTGACTCCTGGATCCTGCAGAGGAATACACTTCCCGACAACTGAACCTTCGTCGATCACTTCACTTCCCCCTAGGAAAGAAACAGAAGTTGAGACCCGTGCCTACCAGATAAGACTGTCCAAGGCTACGGCAAGGAGCAGAGACACTCACTCAACCCCGCATGCCGCCACCTCGCTTTGTTCTTGCAAAGGGCGTTGGATTACGAGTATTTGTGACCGTCCCAAACACTCTACACACCACTTGGTGAGGGCCTAACCAGAAGTAGGGATCAAGAGAGCTATACTTACCCGGGCACTCCTTCCGGTCCCTGCTCTCCAGCTCCTCTCCATCATCTGTGGAAGACAGGATACAACACAACCTCCTTCTACTTTACAGGTGAGGCTAGAATGTACCACCCACACAACTGCACTAGTTAACAATAGGTACCATTACCCTACAACAACTAATGGTCGGGTAATGCAACTTCGCTAGATACTGGGTGTAGTGTACTTCCTAAACCTCCTCCCTCGACCTACTGGGAACACCAGCTGGTGTTCACCTTCTACTTAGGGGGCTGACCCTAACCCTCACCCAGGTTGTACAGAGAAGACTGTCTTCTCACTATGGGGTCACTCACAGAATCCCAAGGACCAGTTGCCACCTGACTGGTCGGGCTCACTGGAACACCGCGCCACTGGGGTGACGACTTCCGCTCGGAACCATCAGTGGCCACTTCCGGAACACGAGACGGCCGCGTTCACCCTAGTGGAAACACCGCCCCAATCTGGAACCGTCAGAAAACTGCCGGAACTCAGACTGGGACACCCTATTGCAACCACTGGTCACACCTCTGGAACTCAAAAGGGCTGTGCTGCTGAGGTGCCCAATCACTGCCTCAGGAATCCTGTTTAACCCTAGGGACCTACGGCACGGGAAGACTACCATGTGTCTTACCCTATGTGTGCTCTAACTAACCCCTTGTCCCCACAGACACAGAGAATCACAGGATACAGTTAGGAAACAAGCGCCTACCTTTAATGGGGGCCTGACGTCTTGCACCTGAAAAGAGACATACACAGCACAACCGAACACAATACACAATGCTATAGTTCAACACATAGGCTCAATAACACGTTGCTACTGTATATGGCAGGCTGACAACAGAAGGCACTTACCTCTACAACCTAATCAGTCAGATATGCAGAACGGTAACAGGAGCTTTCTGCTCAACTGTTACCTCAGGTCTATGGCCTGACGTTAACCCTTTTGTGCCACACTACATCTCTGGGTCTTGCGCCCTATTCTAACTCTGGGCTCTTACGACCACTCTACCTATAAGTGCCTTGTACCCTGCCTGTGTCTACAGGGGCCTTGTGCCCCCTCTCTAGCTAAGGGCCTTGTGCCCTTCTCCAACTATAGAGCCTTGTGCCCTCTTTACTGGGCCTTATGTCCCTCTCTAACTATGTCTACAGGGGCCTTGTGCCCCCTCTCTAGCTAAGGGCCTTGTGCCCTTCTCCAACAATAGAGCTTTGTGCCCTCTTTACTGGGCCTTATGCCCCTCTTTAACTATGGGACCTTACTGTATTGAATATACTTACCTGCTCTGTGCAGGATTCTCAACTTGCCTCCGGCGTCTTCGCCTCCGGGACTTCCAGACCCTCCAGCCATCTGCGCTGCTTCTCCCGTTTGGTGCGCAGCTTCCTGCTGTCTTCTAGGTGGGGGTGCTCTCAGCCCCTACAAGGGCTACTTGCCGGCGTCTATGGCGCTGTCTTCACGTGGCAGGGTAGCTCCTTGCCCTTACAAGGGCACCCTGCCACTTCCGCCGTCGTCTTCTGGCTTCACCACGCTGAACGTCCCACGACGTCCTCTTCCTTCTGCTCTGCCGACAAACTCTCCTGAAAATGGCGGTGTCCAGCGGCTTAAATAACCGCCGGCGCGTTGACGTCACTCGCCGATTGGCTCGCCGCGGTGCCAATAATTCAAACGATCGGAGGTGTTTCAGGATTGGCTCACCTGTCCGGCTGACGATTGGCCAGCAGGGTGAGGTGAGCCCTGATTGGCTCACTCGCCCTCTGCTGCCGGGACCTGTGGGAAAAGAAGAGAAAAAGTACTCACTAGCGCTGAAACTCAGGAACAGGGAGTAAATTCCCTCACGGGCACTTCTTCGGGGCATGTCTTCTTCGTCCTCTTCCTGGGCACAGCAGCAGCAGGGTACACCTCTACACCAGTCTAACATTTTGATTGGTGGAGAGAGTCTGTCATTTACCAATCAGCATCTTAGGATGTCCCAACCAGCACATTGAGAGCCATCTACTGGGCATAACAGCTTCCTGGCATAGCCAATCTTCATCCTCAGAGTATGAGAGACTCTGTGAGCTCTATTCTATTTAGGTCTGCATTAAACAACAAAAGATTTCGGGAGGTTTGCATTGTAAAGACACTAAAGATTTTGTTGGGTCTGTATTAAAATGTTACAAGAGACTGGGGTGTCTTCTTTGTATAGCCAATAGAGATCTGGGAGTCTGCATTGTATAGTGACCAGAGATTTGAGGGGCTGTGTTGTATAATTGGTAGAGAAGTAGAGCCTACATTATAAAGTTACCAGCGATTTGTGAGATGCTATGAAACATGCTGGCGCCATAGAAATAAATGTCAATAATAATAATAATAATAATAATAATAATAATAATAATAATTGTAAATCTGCCAAAGATTTGTAGTATGCATTAAACAGTGAACAGGCTCAACACTTTATACTGGTGACTAATATGCACTGTATTTTGTATAGTGGTTATTAAGAGATATTTTTTCTATTTTGTGTATCCGTAACTAAATGGCCTCTGTATTGTATATCAGTCAGTAGAAATATCTCAGTATTGTTTATTGGTCGCTTAAGATGTTCTCATTAGAATGCTTGCTTTATTGTATATCAGTCACTAAGATGCTCTCTGTATTGTATAGAGCAGGGGTGTCCAACCTTTTAGCTTCCCTGGGCCACATTGGAAGACGACGAGTTGGTTTGGGCCGCACATAAGATACACTAACAATAACGATAGCTGATCATCCAAAAAACCATAGAAAATATAGTTAACATATATATATATATATATATATATATATATGTATATATATATATATATATATATATATCACTTCTTTTTCCAAATCCCCCTATACGTACCTTTTCAATCGCCCTGTTCAAAAAATCCTCTCTAGTTATTATACTATAATCACTTTTTGTATTGTTTCGATGCAATATCAATAAAGTGCATTTAAGCCAGGCATTGTATATCAGGGTGCTCTGACCAGGCCTGCGGTACCTGACATATACATCACTGTGACCCCAAATTGTCACCTGTTTTGATAATTACACCACTATGTTAGTTAAGGGATAACAACTTATAATGGGCCAAAGCGAATAATATATAATGCCCCATTAGTAATACAAGTAGAAGTATGTAGCAGGGAGATAAGGTCCATGATGCTCCAGGACCAGGTGACTTTTATTCACTTGTCAGTGTCCCTTGAAATAATAAAAAAAATCCCCCTTAACTTACCTTTTAATCGGCTTGTTCTCCTGTCCTCTTCTCTTCTTTTCTCCAATTCTGTGCTGCTGATTGTTCTTCTTGCGCGGGTGTCTCCTCTGTGCTGCGCTCCGCAATAGATGTTGGGCGTGATGACATCACGCCCGACATTCACTGCGAGCACTGCACAGAGGCGGAGACAAGGGAGGGAGCCGAAGTACCAGCTGACGTGACCGCGTGACCGCAAGGTAAGTTTTTTCTTTTCTTTTTTTTTTGCAGGATTTATTTTTTTCCATTAAAAGCGCTGCTCCCTTGCCACAACCAAAACTCCTTCTGGGCCACATTTTCAGGCGTGCTGGGCCGCATGCTGCCCGCGGGCCACGGGTTGGACAACCCTGGTATAGAGTCTCTAGAATGCTTTGTGTATTGCATAAACTTTTGCCTTAACAACATATTTATAGTTTTCGATATGTAGTTGTGTAACCATAGGAAAAGTCTCACTTCGTAATACATGACCTCTATTTGGAAATAACAATGTAAACATACCAGAGATCCAGAGTGTGGTAAAGATAAAATTATTAAAGATCAGTGAATTTTGAGGAGCCTTAAGCATAAGTCAAAATACTTGCTTTCCATTAAATGCTTCCCTCCCCCAACTAGTAAAAGTGTGTGATCATTTCACCAGGATACCCACCTTTAAAATTATGCATTCACTTTGTCACAACCCCCCTTAATCTATATTCTCCAGGTAGCTTTGCTTTGGGAATTTTAGAAAATGAGAAGGGCTTGCACTAATTGTAGGTACACTGCTGATAGAAGGAGCCAGCTCTGTATCTAGAGTTATTCTTTAAATTCAGAGTCCCTCGTTTCGCTAGTTTAATCAAGGGACTTTAGAGAAAGTGTATATTTTGACTGGGGTTATCACTGACCACTCTTGTAAATTTTGATACCTTGACCCACGGCTTGTCTGACTATTCTGCATTTCTGGAATCCTTACCCTAGCAAGTTTAAAGAACTTTGTTTGTGTATACCCATTCTGGACTTTTGTTGCCTGTCTAGCCTGGCCCTTTAGCCATTCAGATTCTACCCTGCTTAGTAGTAAAAAAACATTACTTTAGTTCACCTTCACCATTGTTTCTGTGTCATAATATGGTGTTATATACAATAGAATTCTGACAGAATGATCCAACCTAATCTCACGAATCTCGCTGGGGCCACGCCCGTGTCAGCTCTTTCAGACACCTCTCCGCTCTCAGTTAGCCAAAGTTTTGTATCTGCTTCCTGAATTTATTAATGGACTTTCCACGAATGTTGTTCAATGCGGTGCCCACTCAGAAACTTATTCCTGCCCGGAAACAGGACATGAGCTACCTGGGGAAAATCAGCTGATTCTAATGAAAAATCTACAATTTAGCCAACAAATAAGTATTCTTTTGCATCTCAGACACCAGTCATCACTTTTCTGCAGAACTATCGAGTAAGAGGTGGTTCTTGCAGCCCCATTTCTCAGGAGGAAAGTAGTCGCCGAAGAACTTGAACCTTTGTTTTTATTGTGCTAGTGCTGAACACATCCTACCGTCATGTATACACAAAAATCCCTGCTGAACAGCCTATAGTCAATCTGACTCCCAATATAAATTATTCTGGATCCACCTTTTTTATTGCCTTCTGAATCTAGATGCAAGCTTCTGTCTCCTGTTCTGAGGTGCAGCTTCAGTCTCCTGTTCTGAGGTGCCAGCCTCAGTCTCCTGCTCTGAGGTGCCAGCCTCATTCTCCTGCTCTGAGGTGCCAACCTCAGTCTCTTGCCCTGAGGTGCCAGCCTCAGTCTCCTGCTTTGAGGTGCCAGCCTCAGTCTCTTGCCCTGAGGTGCCAGACATTACCTCCTGCTCTCAGGGTCCAGTTGTGTCCTCCAGTTTCAAAGTTTTGGAGACAACAGCTGTCTGAGGTTCCTGTAGCGACTGCCCAGCCTGATGTTTCTGTAGCGACAGCCCAGCCTGAGGTTTCTGTAGCAACTGCCCAGCCCGAGGGTTCTGTAGCGACTGCCCAGCCGGAGGTTTCTGTAGCGACTGCCCAGCCAGAGGTTTCTGTAGAGACTGCTCAGCCGGAGGTTTCTGCAGTGACTGCCCAGCCAGAGGTTTCTGTAGCGACTGCCCAGCTCAAGGCTTCTGTAGCGACTGCCCAGCCCGAGGCTTCTGAAATGACTGCCCAGCCCAAGGCTTCTGAAATGATATCCAAGCCTGAGGTCTCGGAAGTGACTGCCCAGTTTGAGGTAACATCTGCTGTCCCGCAGCCAAAGTGCCCAGCCTGCCCAGCTATGGACGTCTGTGCTAAAATTTCCAAGGAAACCACTTTGCCCAAGACTTTCAAAACAATTAACTGTAACCTTCCCATGTTTTAACCACTGACTTTTGATGGACAGTTGGAACAATTTATTTTTCTTACATAGCAGTGTTTTAGTCCGTCCCTTTCCCATCCTACATATTATGCTAAACAATTTAATCAAGTGGCAACCATATTAATGGGTTTTAAAGGGAAGGGTCTGGAATAAGCTACCTCTCTGATAGAATCTGATGACCCCGTTCTTCATCATACCAGTGCCTTCAACAATACAGTGCCACAGAAATTCGGACCACCCTTTTTGCCGGAAACAACATTGAATCCGGTGCCAGCTCCAGGATTCACGGATGTTCCAGCTACTGGATCCTTAGCTCTGGTCAGAAGATCTGAACTGAATGTAAAATTTAAGAGTAACATCCACAGTGATACCTGGGTCACTTGCCATCACCACTCTGCCATAGTCCCATAAATCTCCTGTATTGACTCTATTTTTGGACTCCTACTTTGATAATTCTGTTGATCTGCCCTTACAATGTCTGTCTCAGCAGTTGCCCCTTCTGCCTTAAAGTATTTCCATGACCTACACCCTGAGAAATCTGGTCCTAGCATATCTAAGAGGAAAGTTCACCTAACTGAAGCCTTGAAATAGAAGGTAAAAGCCGCATTTTAGTTCAGGGAGAGGATTATAAAGCATCTGGAATCCACTTTGTTTAGAGGGGTACATGACTGCATTTCCCCAACCAGTAGAGGGTTCATGTGTCCTAGAAAGAGCTAAGCTGATTTACTCAGCTGTAGCTGGCAAGGTTGACGACTAGTGTAGTGACTTGAAAATAACATGTTAAAAAGTGGTAGTAGAAAAAGTCACCCCACACATATTATTTTGTTGGTATCCACATATAATAATTTTATGGGTAAAGCATTATTATAACTGGGGTATGGTATAAACAAGGTTTTTCCTGATCAAAGTGTGTCATATGTGAAGTAGTAGGATGAGACCTCACAGGATGGCAGATGAGTAATTGAAAATTATTTTTGTTTTGTTAAACAATGAAATAATAGTATATACTGCATAAGACTAGTCACTGAAGATTGTAGTTGAAAGTAATTATTAAAGTATTTCTGTTTGATTGCATATGTGGAAAGATAAATGTACGTTTTTACTGTTAATGTGATGATAATATTGCTGAATAGTAATGGTTGACTTACCTGGACATATTGTTAAAGAGTGTGATTTAGCAATAGAAATGTTGGTATTGTGAGCCAAAATGTCAGATAAGAGATAATAAACCAGAAGTCTTGAAAGCTTACATATATCTGTGTACTCTCTACAACTTTTTATAACAGTTACCGGACCCTTCAGACGCTGATGTAACACTAGCCTACTTATACTCACCTCTTGCAGTCAGACCTTGTTGCAGTTTGTTGTGCAGCTCTGGATCATTGTTATTCCTGGTTTCTGTATTCCAGCACCTTGCTACTTAGAAACACCCTCCTTCTTACCTGGCTTTTCTCACGACCATTCCTGACCATTCCCCTGAATTTCTGGTACCACGACCCATTTCCGATCTGACCATTCTGCATTTCTGGAATCCTGACCCTGGCAAGTTTAAAGGACTTTGTTAACATTTACTAATTTTGGACTTTTGTTGGTGTTTTGTAAATATTACTTTAGTTCACCTTCACCATTCATCATCATCATCATCATCATAATCACCATTTATTTATATAGCACCACTAATTCCATAGAGCTGTACAGAGAACTCACTCACATCAGTCTCTGCCCAATTGGAGCTTACAGTCTAAATTCCCTAACACACACACATACTAGGGTCAATTTGTTTCTGTGTGATAATACAGTGTTATATATGGTTAGGTACGTTATTCCAACATGTGTATTACCGACAACAAGTATATAGACAAACAAATTCCAATTACTAGAACAGCGACATTGATTAAATACATGCTTACATTAAAACAGGCAAAGGAGTTTTCCCATAACTCTCCATCCAGACTGCTAGAAATTGTGAAGATACTGCATGCCGGCACTTCAGTTGTACGTCAGAAATCAGAGCAACATAAAGATTTCTGTGTTTAAAGCGGCAATGGCAGAAGCCGGCGCCTAACCCTAAACCTAACCCTAACCCCTTAGATTAAATTGTAGAGTTTCCAGGTCCTCCCGCTTTTCAGGATGTTTTTTGTAAAGAACTGTCAGAAAAACTCCCTCCACACGGATTGTGGGAATGTCCCATTGATCTTCTCCCTGAAAAATTACTACACTGTATGGTTTATCCTCTCTCAGAGACAGAGGATACATTAGGAGGAATCTTCAGAAAGGTTTTATTTGAAAATTTTCTTCTTCTTCATCGGCTGGGGCCGGCTTCTTCTTTGTAAAAATAAAAAGATGGTGGTCTTAGAATTTGTATTGATTACAGATTTACATCTTAACTAAACTCAATCTCCATGGAGTTTATAATCTAATCGGCATCATAGCTGGCGATGAATGGAAAACCACTTTCAACAGTAGGGATGGCCATTATGAATATCTTGTGTTGCCTTTTGGCCTCTGCAATGCCTCAGAAGTATTCCAGGCTTTGTAAATTAAAATTTTTATAGATCTTTTATATAAATTTGTAGTGTTCTACCTGAATAGCATTCTAATATTTTCTAAAGACCTCTGTTCTAATTGTTCACATGTTAAAGAGGTTTCTCCCTCCCCCCACACTGCAGACATCACTTGTTGACTTGAAAATAAGTGTTTTTGAGCAGAAGAGCATCCCTTTTCTCTGTTTTTCATGGATCCTGAGAAAGTTCAAGTCATTATTAATTGACCACAATCTTGAGTACTGAAGGCAATCCAACAATTTCTAAGAATCTCCAGTTATTACAATCAGTTTATTCAAGATTATTCTACCTTAGTGACCCTCATTAAAGCTCTTTCAAAAAAGGATGTCATTATCAAGGAATGGCCATTTGAGGATACGCAAATCTTTGCCTCCCTAAAACAAGTCTTTGTCTCTGCTCCGGTTCTCAAACAACCAGATCCAACCCAACTATTGTGATCAAGGTCAATGCCTCTACTGTAGGAATATGAGCAATTCTCTCCCAGCTATCATCCTCGGGGAAACTTCATCCATGTGGTTACTGATAACGAATTGGTGATAAAGAATTGCTAGTCATGAAATTAGCTTTGGAAGAATGGAGGCACCTCTTGGAAGGTTCTCATTTGTTTGTTGCTATCTATACGAAACACAAGAATCTTGTATATCTTCAAAATGCTCAACGGCAGAACCCACGTCAAGCTCGATGGTCACAGTTTTTTTCCCTGTTTAATATGTGTGTCATCTTTCTCCCTGGAGAAATTCATAAAAAGGTGCACACTCTTTCTCATTCTTTTGAAATCAAAGACTGGGGATTCTGGTATCAATAATCCCATTTAAATCAACTGAATCCTGATATTGCAGCTTCAGCTTCCAGTCTTAATTAGGGATGTGCACCGGCGACTTTTGAGGTCTCGTGTTTTGTGTTTTGGATCCGGATTTTCGTTATTTTTGGGGTTCGGATTTGTCTCGCAAAACACTTGACGAAAGGTCTCGGTTCGGATTTAAGGTTTTGGATTCGGATTTTTTTTGAAAAAAACATAAAAAGTTTAAAAATCAAGTTTTTGGGCTTATTTTCACTCCTAGGCTATTATTAACCTCAATAACATTCAATAACAAGCATTTCCACTAATTTACAGTGTATTCTGAACACCTCACAATATAGTTATTAGTCCAAAACGTTGCAACAAGGTATCTTTCTGGACTGCGTAGAGGAGTGGGTCACCACAATATATATTAAAAACCCTGAACTTTTATGATTCGCACCAATAAATGTACCTGGACTGCGTAGAGGAGTGGGTCACCACAATATATATTAAAAACCCTGAACTTTTATGAATCGCACCAATAAATGTACCTGGACTGCGTAGAGGAGTGGGTCACCACAATATATATAATAAGAAAACCATCAACTTGTTTGATTCGCACCATTAAATGTACCTGGACTGCGTAGAGGAGTGGGTCACCACAATATATTAAAAACCCTGAACTTTTATGAATCGCACCAATAAATGTACCTGGACTGCGTAGAGGAGTGGGTCACCACAATATATATAATAAGAAAACACTGAACTTTTATGAATCGCACCAATAAATGTACCTGGACTGCGTAGAGGAGTGGGTCACCACAATATATATAATAAGAAAACCATCAACTTGTTTGATTCGCACCAATAAATGTACCTGGACTGCGTAGAGGAGTGGGTCACCACAATATATTAAAAACCCTGAACTTTTATGAATCGCACCAATAAATGTACCTGGACTGCCTAGAGGAGTGGGTCACCACAATATATATAATAAGAAAACCATCAACTTGTTTGATTCGCACCAATAAATGTACCTGGACTGCGTAGAGGAGTGGGTCACCACAATATATTAAAAACCCTGAACTTTTATGAATCGCACCAATAAATGTACCTGGACTGCGTAGAGGAGTGGGTCACCACAATATATATAATAAGAAAACCATCAACTTGTTTGATTCGCACCAATAAATGTACCTGGACTGCGTAGAGGAGTGGGTCACCACAATATATTAAAAACCCTGAACTTTTATGAATCGCACCAATAAATGTACCTGGACTGCGTAGAGGAGTGGGTCACCACAATATATTAAAAACCCTGAACTTTTATGAATCGCACCAATAAATGTACCTGGACTGCCTAGAGGAGTGGGTCACCACAATATATATAATAAGAAAACCATCAACTTGTTTGATTCGCACCAATAAATGTACCTGGACTGCGTAGAGGAGTGGGTCACCACAATATATTAAAAACCCTGAACTTTTATGAATCGCACCAATAAATGTACCTGGACTGCCTAGAGGAGTGGGCACTGGTCACCACAATAAAATATATAAAAAACCTTCAACAGGTCTGCATTACACTACACATACGGCTGCTCCTCCATCCTCTCCATCATATACATGTTGGAGTTTTAGCGTGTGACAACCTCTTGTTTTTGATAATGTCAGTGCATTTTGAATATTTTTCAATTTGCCCCACACCACTGAATGTACTTTATCTATGATACGCATCTATCTATCTTGACTGCGTAGTGTGGTGGCCCCGGTACACAATTTGGTACCGAGGCCACAATATAATTAAAAAACCCTCCACGTGTCAGAATTCCACCAAACAAGTATCTGGACTGCGTAGTGGGGTGGCCCCGGTACCCAATTTGATACCGGGGCCACAATAAAATAAATACACCCTCCACGTGTCAGAATTCCACCAAACAAGTATCTGGACTGCGTAGTGGGGTGGCCCCGGTACCCAATTTGATACCGGGGCCACAATACCTCCTCCAAACATGGTACAGACAATTCGTCATTGAGATCCCATCAAGTATGTTAAAGACAGACAGGGTCCAAGTGTTATTGGTTGACTTTGTAAACCAAAAAACTGTCCCTGTTGCACATAGTCGTGCAATGAAGACTGACTTTTTCATTTAAAGGCACCATCTTTCAAGTGTAGTGTTTGTAAGTCTAAGTCATATTATACTTTTGGTAAAATTGGTTTATTTTGTTCCTCTTTATGGTAACTACTAATAGAATTAAAGTATTAAATAGAAGCGGCAGTTCCTCTTTATGGTAATTAGTAATAGAATTAAAGTATTAAATAGAATTAAAGTATGAAATAGAATTAAAGTATTAAATAGAATTAAAGTATGAAATAGAATTAAAGTATTAAATAGAATTAAAGTATGAAATAGAGTGGTATAGAGTTGTAGTGTGGTATAGATAGAGTGGTCCCCACAATATAATAATAAAACCCTCAACTGGTCTGAATTCCACCAAACAAGTATCTGGACTGCGTAGTGTGGTGGCCCCGGTACACAATTTGGTACCGAGGCCACAATATAATTAAAAAATTGGGCATCAACTGTCACCGTTGTTTAATATCTGATACACCTAAATATGGACTGCACAGTGGAGTGGCCCCGGTAGTAAATTTGGTGCCGGGGCCACAATACCTCCTCCAACTTCCAAGTGTAGTGTTTATAAAGACAGACAGCGTCGAAGTGTTATTAGTTGGCTTTCTTAACCCTAAAATTGTCCCTGTTGCAAATATTCGTGCAATGGACAGTTACTTTTTTATTGAAAGACTCAAGCTTTCAAGTGTAGTGTTTATAAAATATAAACAACAATACAGTAGTTTTAGAGCACGTCAATACCTCTTGTTTTAAATTATGACACGGCATTTTACTTTTGGTTTAATTTCTTGAATTTTTTAAAATTTGGTTTTACTTTTTGAACATGGCAAACGACTGTTGATTGGTCATATAATGCCAAAAAAAAAGTTCCAAGATGGAATTGTCCTTGGGCCCTCACACCCACCCTTATGTTGTTGAAATAGGACATGCACACTTTAACAAACCAATCATTTCAGCGACAGGGCCTACCAAACAACTTTGGCTGAAATGATTGGTTTGTTTGGGCCCCCACACCAAAAAAGCTATTCATCTCTCCCTGTACAGACTAAACAGGCTCTACTGAGGCAAGATGTCGTCCTCATCCTCAACCTCTGATTCCTCTCCCCCTACAGTGTGTACTTCCTCCTCATCACACATTATCAATTCGTCCCCGCTGGACTCCACAACCACAGGTCCCTCTGTAGTATCTGGAGGGCAGTGCTGTACTTCATTGAGGAATTGATTATTCATTTTTATAAACATCATTTTTTCAACGTTGTGAGGAAGCAACCTCCTTCGCCGCTCACTGACCAGGTTCCCCGCTGCACTAAAAACTCTTTCCGAGTACACACTGGAGGGGGGACAACTCAGGTAAAATAGAGCCAGTTTGTACAGGGGCTTCCAAACTGCCTTTTTTTCCTGCCAGTAACAATATGGACTGTCTGACATGTCTACTTGGATGGTGTCAGCAAAGTAATCATCCACAATTTTTTCTATTGTGACAGCATCCAATGCAGCGAGAGTAGACATGTCTGCAATGGTTGGCAGGTCCTTCAGTCCGGACCAGATGTTATCAGCATCCCCGCCAGTGCCTCTTTTGGGAAAACTGAGCTTTTTCCTCGCAGCCATAGATGTGGAAGAAAATGAGGGTGGAGCTGTTGGCATGTCACGGTCCTCTTCAGAGGACAATCTCCTGACCAGCAGGTCTTTGCACCGCTGTAGACTTGTGTCCGCCGGAAACAGAGACACAACATACGCTTTAAACCGAGGATCGAGCACGGTGGCCAGAATGTATTCCTCTGACTTTAAAAGAGTGACCACCCTCGGATCCTGGCAAAGCGTACGAAGGGCTACATCCACAAGAGCTACATGCTTGGTGTAATCGCAATGGCTTACCAGCTCCTCCCTCACTTTCTCCAGCTGCTTCTGCAACAGCCTGATCAGGGGAATGACCTGACTCAAGCTGGCAGTGTCGGAACTGACTTCTCGTGTGGCAAGTTCAAATGGCTGCAGAACCTTGCACAACACGGAAATCAGTCTCCACTGCGCTTGACTGAGGCGCATCCCCACTCCTTTGCCTATGTCGTAGGTGGCTGTGTAGGCCTGAATGGCCTTTTGCTGCTCCTCCATCCTCTGCAGCATATAGAGGGTGGAGTTCCAGCGCGTCACAACCTCTTGTTTGAGGTGATGGCAGGGCAGGTTCATGCTTTTTTGATGTGCCTCTAGTCTGCGGTAGGCACTGGCTGAATGCCGAAAGTGTCCAGCAATTTTGCGCGCCACCGCAAGCATCTCCTGCACACCCCTGTCACTCTTGAGGTAATGCTGCACCACCAAATTAATGGTGTGGGCAAAACATGGGACGTGCTGGAAATTGCCCATATTTAATGCCCGCACAATGTTACTGGCATTGTCTGACACCACAAATCCCCATGAGAGTCTAAGTGGGGTAAGCCACTGGGAGATAATTTCCCTCATTTTCTCTAATATGTTGTCAGCGTTGTGCCTCTTATTAAAGCCTGTAATACACAATGTTGCCTGCCTTTGCATGAGCAGCCATTTTGTAGATGCTGCTACTGATGCAGCTGTTGCTGTTGCTGCGGAAGGGGATGCATCTACCCAGTGGGCTGTCACAGTCATATAGTCCTTCGTTTGCCCAGAACCACTTGTCCACATGTCCGTGGTTAAGTGGACAGTGGGTACAACCGCATTTTTAAGAGCACTGAGGACACTTGATCGTACTTCTCTGTACATTTTTGGTATCGCCTGCCTAGTGAAGTGGAATCTCGAGGGGATTTGGTACCGGGGACACAATACCTCCATCAACCCTCTAAATCCCACTCCACTGATGGCGGACACCGGGCGCACGTCTAACACCAACATTGCAGTTACAGCCGCAGTTATACGCTTTGCAATAGGGTGACTACTATCGTATTTTGTGGTCATGGCAAACGACTGTTGGACGGTCAATTGTTTTGTGAAAGACTTAGCGGTCTTACGACTTCCCCTCTGGGAAGATGACCAACTAACAGCAGCAACAGTAGCAGTGGCAGTAGTAGGCGTACCGCTGCAGGATTCCTCGGATGAATCCCGTATTGAGGAGGACTCAGTCTGGCTGCTGACTTGGGCTGCAGGACTGAATCTGATGGAGATTGTGGAGGAAGTTGACGAGGAGGGTGTTGCTGGTGTGTATCCAACTGGACCACGGGATTTAGGTGTCCCTGTACCGATGAGGGTCCTAGCCCCAGTTCCTGAACTAACCACTGAACTATGAAGGTTATTCAGGTGACGTATAAGGGTGGATGTTCCTAGGTGGGCAAGATCCTTACCCCTGCTTATTTGAGCTTTACATAAGCTACATATGGCCATACATTGGTTGTCTGGATTTGGATAAAAATAACTCCAGACCGAAGAGGTGCATTTTTTGGTCTTCTGACCAGGCATGACGATGGGCTTTTTCATCCCATGGACATCAGCTGTTTCCCCCCCTGGTGCCTCATTTACAATAACCACATCACCATCCTCATCATCAAGTTCCTCCACAGCGCCAGCTACATCATCAATAGCCTCCTCCCGAGCCACCTCTTCCCGTACAGTGATGGGAAGGTCAGGCTTGACAACCACCAACATCCTTGGACTCGCCTTGTGGATTTGTGATAATTTCTCTTTAGAAGGCAGAGTTGTTTGCTGTTTTGTTGCTGACAGCATAACTCTCTTCAATTTTTTGTAGGGGGGGGGAGGAGGAGGAGGGCTAAGATCCGTGGGTGAAGCTGAACCACTAGTCATGAACACGGGCCAGGGCCTAAGCCGTTCCTTGCCACTCCGTGTCGTAAATGGCATATTGGCAACTTTACGTTTCTCCTCAGATGATTTTAAGTTTCTCTTTTTGCTACTTTTTCTTAACTTGGGCTTTTTGGATTTTACATGCCCGGTACTACGAGATTGGGCATCGGGCTTGGAAGACGACGTTGATGGCATTTCATCGTCTATGTCATGACTAGTGGCAGCAGCTTCAGCATTAGGAGGAAGTGGGTCTTGATCTTTCCCTACTTTATCCTCCAAATTTTTGGTCTCCATTATATGTAGCACAAGATACTGCAGAATGTGTGAACTTGGTAATATTGCAGTACCAATGGACTTATACTGCTGGATTGGTTTTGCAAATTTGGTTATAATTATTATATATTTTTTTTTTTTTAAATTTTTTATTTTTTTTTACTTTTTTTTTATTTTTAAAAAACTTGGGAATAGTGGGGAAATAACTATGCCCTTAGAAGCACAGAGCACAGGACACAGCACCACTGGACTGAACAGGACACGGCACAGGACCCAGCAGCACTACGGAACTCAGCAGGACAGAGCACAGGACACAGCACCACTGGACTGATACTGCAGAATGTGTGAACTTTGTAATATTGCAGTACCAATGGACTTATACTGCTGGATTGGTTTTGCAAATTTGGTTATAATTATTATATTTATTTTTTTTTTTTTTAATTTTTTATTTTTTTTTACTTTTTTTTATTTTTTTAAACACAGGGGAATATTGGGGAAATAACTATGCCCTTAGAAGCACAGAGCACAGGACACAGCACCACTGGACTGAACAGGACACAGCACAGGACCCAGCAGCACCACTGACCTCAGAAGGACAGAGCACAGCACACAGCACCACTGGACTGATACTGCAGAACACAGCACAGCACAGCACAGCACAGCACAGCACAGCACAGCACAGAACTAAACAGCACAGCACAGAACTAAACAGCACAGCACGCGATCTACCAGGACAGAGGACCACCTAACACACCCTCCCTCTACCCTGATCAATGCCCGAGTGAAGATGGCGGCGACTAGCGGGGAATTTATAGGATCCGAGTATCGCGAGATCCGACAACGGGATTATGAGTCAGAGCCTCAGTTTCACATTTGAATTTGGCGCCAATACCCGGATCTGTCTCGGATCCGACTCGGATCCGCAACGTTCGGGTGGGCTCGGATTTCATAAATCCGAGTGCGCTCATCCCTAGTCTTAATCCACCACCTTATAAAACAATTGTTCCAGAGAATCTCCAACAGAAACTTGTTCATTGGACCCATACCTCCTGATTTTTTTGGTCACACAGGAGTCAAGAAGACTTTTTAACTCTTTACAAGAAGATTTTGGTGGTCTACAATTCGGAGAGAAGTTAAAGATTTTGTGGCCGCTTGTCAAATTTGTGCCCAGCACAAAACTGCTCGTCGTGCCCAGTGCAGTCCATTGCTGCCTCTATCTACTCCTGATAGAACGTGGCCCCATATATCAATTGACTTCATAACCGATCTTTCCAACAGCCAAGTTTTTAATACCATATGAGTGATATTGGACTGATTGACTAATGTTGCTCATTTTATTACTCCCCCTCACTAAGCTTTTCATTAAATACACTAAATGGTTGCCCTAAATAGATGATATCTGACTGGGAGGTACAATTTGTTTAAAGATTCTGGAGATCCCTTCGCAAACAAATTGGTATTCAGTTGATCTTCTCCCAGGCCTACAATTCTCAATCTAATGGTCAAATGGAGAGAGTTAACCAAGATTTGGAAACCTTTATAAGAATTTATTTATTGTCTAACTAAGACCACTGGGTGGATCTGTTACCATGGGCAATGGTCGCTCATAATAACCATTTCAGTGATTCTTCTTGCTCCATTTTTTGTCAATTTGGTCTTCAGTCAAATGGAGTCTTGCAAAATCTGCTGCTTATTACACGTTTCTGACAAGAAATATCATGCAGAGCACGGATAAAGTATGGTTATCTACTCCAAATATTCGACTATGTCCTCCTAGCATGAAGGTTGGTCCAAGATATATCGGACCCTTTAGAATCATACATGTTATTAATTTGGTGGCTTTCAAATTACAATCGCCCTCTATTTTGCAGATCCCTAATTTTTTTCATGTCTCACATCTAAAACCACTGATCATCAACCGGTATTCTTCTAGGTGTAACCCACCCTCCTCTGTAGACACACATCAACCCAATGTATTTCAGATAAAACAAACTTTAGACTCTCACATCTCCAAATGAAAACTCCATGTTCATGCCCCCCGCTATTTACAAGACATTCAGTGTTCTAAGCCCTCCTTTAAAAGGGGGAGTGATATCACATGCCAGACTCACCTCAGTCCGACGTGTATCTCTTTTTCATCTTTGCGGTTTCGTCTGCTCCACTTCTCACTGATGGCGTCCACTTCTGATTCTAGGTAAGGGTGTAAGTACACGTCCTATATTATATTATTGATCACATGACTTACCTCCTCCCTGCCCCCTTCCAATCACCCTCTCTATTTAAACTCATTCTGGACACCTGGACACCACTATGGTGCCAGAATGTTTATCTTTACTATTAAGCTTGTGCCTCTCTCCTCAGTTAGTTATGTGTATCTCTCTCTCTCTCTCTCAAACTCTGTGTGTGTGTGTATATATATATATATATATATTAGGGATGTGCACCGGCGACTTTTGAGGTCTCGTGTTTTGTGTTTTGGATCCGGATTTTCGTTATTTTTGAGGTTCGGATTTGTCTCGCAAAACACTTGACGAAAGGTCTCGGTTCGGATTTAAGGTATTGGATTCGGATTTTTTTTGAAAAAAACATAAAAAGTTTAAAAATCAAGTTTTTGGGCTTATTTTCACTCCTAGGCTATTATTAACCTCAATAACATTCAATAACAAGCATTTCCACTAATTTACAGTGTATTCTGAACACCTCACAATATAGTTATTAGTCCAAAACGTTGCAACAAGGTATCTTTCTGGACTGCGTAGAGGAGTAGGTCACCACAATATATATTAAAAACCCTGAACTTTTATGATTCGCACCAATAAATGTACCTGGACTGCGTAGAGGAGTGGGTCACCACAATATATATTAAAAACCCTGAACTTTTATGATTCGCACCAATAAATGTACCTGGACTGCGTAGAGGAGTGGGTCACCACAATATATATTAAAAACCCTGAAATTGTATGATTCGCACCAATAAATGTACCTGGACTGCGTAGAGGAGTGGGTCACCACAATATATATTAAAAACCCTGAACTTTTATGATTCGCACCAATAAATGTACCTGGACTGCGTAGAGGAGTGGGTCACCACAATATCTTAAAAACCCCGAACTTTTATGAATCGCACCAATAAATGTACCTGGACTGCGTAGAGGAGTGGGTCACCACAATATATTAAAAACCCTGAACTTTTATGATTCGCACCAATAATTGTACCTGGACTGCGTAGAGGAGTGGGTCACCACAATATATTAAAAACCCTGAACTTTTATGATTCGCACCAATAATTGTACCTGGACTGCGTAGAGGAGTGGGTCACCACAATATATTAAAAACCCTGAACTTTTATGATTCGCACCAATAATTGTACCTGGACTGCGTAGAGGAGTGGGTCACCACAATATCTTAAAAACCCTGAACTTTTATGATTCGCACCAATAATTGTACCTGGACTGCGTAGAGGAGTGGGTCACCACAATATCTTAAAAACCCTGAACTTTTATGATTCGCACCAATAATTGTACCTGGACTGCGTAGAGGAGTGGGTCACCACAATATATTAAAAACCCTGAACTTTTATGATTCGCACCAATAATTGTACCTGGACTGCGTAGAGGAGTGGGTCACCACAATATATTAAAAACCCTGAACTTTTATGATTCGCACCAATAATTGTACCTGGACTGCGTAGAGGAGTGGGTCACCACAATATCTTAAAAACCCTGAACTTTTATGATTCGCACCAATAATTGTACCTGGACTGCGTAGAGGAGTGGGTCACCACAATATATTAAAAACCCTGAACTTTTATGATTCGCACCAATAATTGTACCTGGACTGCGTAGAGGAGTGGGTCACCACAATATCTTAAAAACCCTGAACTTTTATGATTCGCACCAATAATTGTACCTGGACTGCGTAGAGGAGTGGGTCACCACAATATATTAAAAACCCTGAACTTTTATGATTCGCACCAATAATTGTACCTGGACTGAGTAGAGGAGTGGGTCACCACAATATCTTAAAAACCCTGAACTTTTATGATTCGCACCAATAATTGTACCTGGACTGCGTGGAGGAGTGGGTCACCACAATATATTAAAAACCCTGAACTTTTGTGATTCGCACCAATAATTGTACCTGGACTGCGTAGAGGAGTGGGCACTGGGCACCACAATAAAATATATAAAAAACCTTCAACAGATCTGCATTACACTACACATACGGCTGCTCCTCCATCCTCTCCATCATATACATGTTGGAGTTTTAGCGTGTGACAACCTCTTGTTTTTGATAATGTCAGTGCATTTTGAATATTTTTCAATTTGCCCCACACCACTGAATGTACTTTATCTATGATACGCAATACGCATCTATCTATCTTGACTGCGTAGTGTGGTGGCCCCGGTACACAATTTGGTACCGAGGCCACAATATAATTAAAAAACCCTCCACGTGTCTGAATTCCACCAAACAAGTATCTGGACTGCATAGTGGGGTGGCCCCGGTACCCAATTTGATACCGGGGCCACAATACCTCCTCCAAACATGGTACAGACAATTCGTCATTGAGAGACCCCAGACAGACAGGGTCGAAGTGTTATTGTTTGACTTTGTAAACCCAAAAAAATGTCCCTGTTGCACATAGTCGTGCAATGAAGACTGACTTTTTCATTTAAAGGCACGATCTTTAAAGTGTAGTGTTTGTAAGTCTAAGTCATATTATACTTTTGGTAAAATTGGTTTATTTTGTTCCTCTTTATGGTAATTAATTAGTAATAGAATTAAAGTAGGAAATAGAATTAAAGTATGAAATAGAATTAAAGTAGGAAATAGAATTAAAGTATGAAATAGAATTAAAGTAGGAAATAGAGTGGTATAGAGTTGTAGTGTGGTATAGATAGAGTGGTCCACACAATATAATAATAAAACCCTCAACTGGTCTGAATTCCACCAAACAAGTATCTGGACTGCGTAGTGGGGTGGCCCCGGTACACAATTTGGTACCGGGGCCACAATACCTCCTCCAAACATGGTACAGACAATTCGTCATTGAGAGACCCCAGACAGACAGGGTCGAAGTGTTATTGTTTGACTTTGTAAACCCAAAAAAATGTCCCTGTTGCACATAGTCGTGCAATGAAGACTGACTTTTTCATTTAAAGGCACGATCTTTAAAGTGTAGTGTTTGTAAGTCTAAGTCATATTATACTTTTGGTAAAATTGGTTTATTTTGTTCCTCTTTATGGTAATTAATTAGTAATAGAATTAAAGTAGGAAATAGAATTAAAGTATGAAATAGAATTAAAGTAGGAAATAGAATTAAAGTATGAAATAGAATTAAAGTAGGAAATAGAGTGGTATAGAGTTGTAGTGTGGTATAGATAGAGTGGTCCACACAATATAATAATAAAACCCTCAACTGGTCTGAATTCCACCAAACAAGTATCTGGACTGCGTAGTGGGGTAGCCCCGGTACACAATTTGGTACCGAGGCCACAATATAATTAAAAAATTGGGCATCAACTGTCACCGTTGTTTAATATCTGATACACCTAAATATGGACTGCACAGTGGAGTGGCCCCGGTAGTAAATTTGGTGCCGGGGCCACAATACCTCCTCCAACTTCCAAGTGTAGTGTTTATAAAGACACACAGCGTCGAAGTGTTATTATTAGTTGACTTTCTTAACCCTAAAATTGTCCCTGTTGCAAATATTCGTGCAATGGACAGTTACTTTTCTATTGAAAGACTCAAGCTTTCAAGTGTAGTGTTTATAAAATATAAACAACAATACAGTAGTTTTAGAGCACGTCAATACCTCTTGTTTTAAATTATGACACGGCATTTTACTTTTGGTTTAATTTCTTGAATTTTTTTACATTTGGTTTTACTTTTTGAACATGGCAAACGACTGTTGCTTGGTCATATAATGCAAAAAAAAAAGTTCCAAGATGGAATTGTCCTTGGGCCCTCACACCCACCCTTATGTTGTTGAAATAGGACATGCACACTTTAACAAACCAATCATTTCAGCGACAGGGCCTACCAAACAACTTTGGCTGAAATGATTGGTTTGTTTGGGCCCCCACACCAAAAAAGCTATTCATCTCTCCCTGTACAGACTAAACAGGCTCTACTGAGGCAAGATGTCGTCCTCATCCTCAACCTCTGATTCCTCTCCCCCTACAGTGTGTACTTCCTCCTCATCACACATTATCAATTCGTCCCCGCTGGACTCCACAACCACAGGTCCCTCTGTAGTATCTGGAGGGCAGTGCTGTACTTCATTGAGGAATTGATTATTCATTTTTATAAACATCATTTTTTCAACGTTGTGAGGAAGCAACCTCCTTCGCCGCTCACTGACCAGGTTCCCCGCTGCACTAAAAACTCTTTCCGAGTACACACTGGAGGGGGGACAACTCAGGTAAAATAGAGCCAGTTTGTACAGGGGCTTCCAAACTGCCTTTTTTTCCTGCCAGTAACAATATGGACTGTCTGACATGTCTACTTGGATGGTGTCAGCAAAGTAATCATCCACAATTTTTTCTATTGTGACAGCATCCAATGCAGCGAGAGTAGACATGTCTGCAATGGTTGGCAGGTCCTTCAGTCCGGACCAGATGTTATCAGCATCCCCGCCAGTGCCTCTTTTGGGAAAACTGAGCTTTTTCCTCGCAGCCATAGATGTGGAAGAAAATGAGGGTGGAGCTGTTGGCATGTCACGGTCCTCTTCAGAGGACAATCTCCTGACCAGCAGGTCTTTGCACCGCTGTAGACTTGTGTCCGCCGGAAACAGAGACACAACATACGCTTTAAACCGAGGATCGAGCACGGTGGCCAGAATGTATTCCTCTGACTTTAAAAGAGTGACCACCCTCGGATCCTGGCAAAGCGTACGAAGGGCTACATCCACAAGAGCTACATGCTTGGTGTAATCGCAATGGCTTACCAGCTCCTCCCTCACTTTCTCCAGCTGCTTCTGCAACAGCCTGATCAGGGGAATGACCTGACTCAAGCTGGCAGTGTCGGAACTGACTTCTCGTGTGGCAAGTTCAAATGGCTGCAGAACCTTGCACAACACGGAAATCAGTCTCCACTGCGCTTGACTGAGGCGCATCCCCACTCCTTTGCCTATGTCGTAGGTGGCTGTGTAGGCCTGAATGGCCTTTTGCTGCTCCTCCATCCTCTGCAGCATATAGAGGGTGGAGTTCCAGCGCGTCACAACCTCTTGTTTGAGGTGATGGCAGGGCAGGTTCATGCTTTTTTGATGTGCCTCTAGTCTGCGGTAGGCACTGGCTGAATGCCGAAAGTGTCCAGCAATTTTGCGCGCCACCGCAAGCATCTCCTGCACACCCCTGTCACTCTTGAGGTAATGCTGCACCACCAAATTAATGGTGTGGGCAAAACATGGGACGTGCTGGAAATTGCCCATATTTAATGCCCGCACAATGTTACTGGCATTGTCTGACACCACAAATCCCCATGAGAGTCTAAGTGGGGTAAGCCACTGGGAGATAATTTCCCTCATTTTCTCTAATATGTTGTCAGCGTTGTGCCTCTTATTAAAGCCTGTAATGCACAATGTTGCCTGCCTTTGCATGAGCAGCCATTTTGTAGATGCTGCTACTGATGCAGCTGTTGCTGTTGCTGCGGAAGGGGATGCATCTACCCAGTGGGCTGTCACAGTCATATAGTCCTTCGTTTGCCCAGAACCACTTGTCCACATGTCCGTGGTTAAGTGGACAGTGGGTACAACCGCATTTTTAAGAGCACTGAGGACACTTGATCGTACTTCTCTGTACATTTTTGGTATCGCCTGCCTAGTGAAGTGGAATCTCGAGGGGATTTGGTACCGGGGACACAATACCTCCATCAACCCTCTAAATCCCACTCCACTGATGGCGGACACCGGGCGCACGTCTAACACCAACATTGCAGTTACAGCCGCAGTTATACGCTTTGCAATAGGGTGACTACTATCGTATTTGGTGGTCATGGCAAACGACTGTTGGACGGTCAATTGTTTTGTGAAAGACTTAGCGGTCTTACGACTTCCCCTCTGGGAAGATGACCGACTAACAGCAGCAACAGCAGCAGTGGCAGTAGTAGGCGTACCGCTGCAGGATTCCTCGGATGAATCCCGTATTGAGGAGGACTCAGTCTGGCTGCTGACTTGGGCTGCAGGACTGAATCTGATGGAGATTGTGGAGGAAGTTGACGAGGAGGGTGTTGCTGGTGTGTATCCAACTGGACCACGGGATTTAGGTGTCCCTGTACCGATGAGGGTCCTAGCCCCAGTTCCTGAACTAACCACTGAACTATGAAGGTTATTCAGGTGACGTATAAGGGAGGATGTTCCTAGGTGGGCAAGATCCTTACCCCTGCTTATTTGAGCTTTACATAAGCTACATATTGCCATACATTGGTTGTCTGGATTTGGATAAAAATAACTCCAGACCGAAGAGGTGCATTTTTTGGTCTTCTGACCAGGCATGACGATGGGCTTTTTCATCCCATGGACATCAGCTGTTTCCCCCCCTGGTGCCTCATTTACAATAACCACATCACCATCCTCATCATCAAGTTCCTCCACAGCGCCAGCTACATCATCAATAGCCTCCTCCCGAGCCACCTCTTCCCGTACAGTGATGGGAAGGTCAGGCTTGACAACCACCAACACCCTTGGACTCGCCTTGGGGATTTGTGATAATTTCTCTTTAGAAGGCAGAGTTGTTTGCTGTTTTGTTGCTGACAGCATAACTCTCTTCAATTTTTTGTAGGGGGGGGGAGGAGGAGGAGGGCTAAGATCCGTGGGTGAAGCTGAACCACTAGTCATGAACACGGGCCAGGGCCTAAGCCGTTCCTTGCCACTCCGTGTCGTAAATGGCATATTGGCAACTTTACGTTTCTCCTCAGATGATTTTAAGTTTCTCTTTTTGCTACTTTTTCTTAACTTGGGCTTTTTGGATTTTACATGCCCGGTACTACGAGATTGGGCATCGGGCTTGGAAGACGACGTTGATGGCATTTCATCGTCTATGTCATGACTAGTGGCAGCAGCTTCAGCATTAGGAGGAAGTGGGTCTTGATCTTTCCCTACTTTATCCTCCAAATTTTTGGTCTCCATTATATGTAGCACAAGATACTGCAGAATGTGTGAACTTGGTAATATTGCAGTACCAATGGACTTATACTGCTGGATTGGTTTTGCAAATTTGGTTATAATTATTATATATTTTTTTTTTTTTTAATTTTTTATTTTTTTTTACTTTTTTTTTATTTTTAAAAAACTTGGGAATAGTGGGGAAATAACTATGCCCTTAGAAGCACAGAGCACAGGACACAGCACCACTGGACTGAACAGGACACGGCACAGGACCCAGCAGCACTACGGAACTCAGCAGGACAGAGCACAGGACACAGCACCACTGGACTGATACTGCAGAATGTGTGAACTTGGTAATATTGCAGTACCAATGGACTTATAATGCTGGATTGGTTTTGCAAATTTGGTTATAATTATTATATTTTTTTTTTTTTTTAATTTTTTATTTTTTTTTACTTTTTTTTTATTTTTAAAAAACTTGGGAATAGTGGGGAAATAACTATGCCCTTAGAAGCACAGAGCACAGGACACAGCACCACTGGACTGAACAGGACACGGCACAGGACCCAGCAGCACTACGGAACTCAGCAGGACAGAGCACAGGACACAGCACCACTGGACTGATACTGCAGAATGTGTGAACTTGGTAATATTGCAGTACCAATGGACTTATAATGCTGGATTGGTTTTGCAAATTTGGTTATAATTATTATATATTTTTTTTTTTTTTAATTTTTTATTTTTTTTTACTTTTTTTTATTTTTTAAAAACTTGGGAATAATGGGGAAATAACTATGCCCTTAGAAGCACAGAGCACAGGACACAGCACCACTGGACTGAACAGGACACGGCACAGGACCCAGCAGCACTACGGAACTCAGCAGGACAGAGCACAGGACACAGCACCACTGGACTGATACTGCAGAATGTGTAAACTTTGTAATATTGCAGTACCACTGGACTTTTACTGCTGAATGTGTGAACTTGGTAATATTGCAGTACCAATGGGCTTATACTGCAGGATTGGTTGTGCAAATTTTGTGGTAATTAAAAAATATTAAAGTAGTTTTTGGTATTTTTTAAAAAAACTTTTTTTTATTTTTTTAAACACAGGGGAATATTGGGGAAATAACTATGCCCTTAGAAGCACAGAGCACAGGACACAGCACCACTGGACTGAACAGGACACAGCACAGGACCCAGCAGCACCACTGACCTCAGAAGGACAGAGCACAGCACACAGCACCACTGGACTGATACTGCAGAACACAGCACAGCACAGCACAGCACAGCACAGCACAGAACTAAACAGCACAGAACTAAACAGCACAGAACTAAACAGCACAGAACTAAACAGCACAGAACTAAACAGCACAGAACTAAACAGCACAGAACTAAACAGCACAGAGGACCACCTAACACACCCTCCCTCTACCCTGATCAATGCCCGAGTGAAGATGGCGGCGACTAGCGGGGAATTTATAGGATCCGAGTATCGCGAGATCCGACAACGGGATTATGAGTCAGAGCCTCAGTTTCACTTTTGAATTTGGCGCCAATACCCGGATCTGTCTCGGATCCGACTCGGATCCGCAACGTTCGGGTGGGCTCGGATTTCATAAATCCGAGTGCGCTCATCCCTAATATATATATATATATATGTATATGTATATATGCATATATATACTATTCTGTGCACAAGTCTTAGGCACATGTGGGAAAAAATGCTGCAAAGTAAGAATGCTGCAAAAATAGAAGTGTTAATAGTTTATTTTCATCAATTAACAAAATGCAAAGTGAATGAACAGAAAGAAAATTCGAAATCAAATCAATATTTGGTGTGACCACACTTTGCCTTCAAAACAGCATCAATGCATCCATTCTTCTATTTGCGAAAGTAACTTGGCAGGGAGGTTGTTCCAAACTTCTAGGAGAACTAACCACAGCTCTTCTGTGGATGTAGGTTTGCTGAAATCCTTCTGTCTCTTCATGTAATCCCAGACAGACTCCATGATGTTGAGATCAGGGATCTGTGGGGGCCACATCATCACTTCCAGGACTCCTTGTTCTTCTCTACGATGAAGGTAGTTCTTAATGACATTGGTTGTATGTTTGGGGTTGTTGTCCTGCTGTAGAATATAGTTTTAGCCAATCAGACGCCTCCCTGATGGTATTGCATAATGGATAAGTACCTGCCTGTATTTCTCAGCATTGAGGACACCATTAATCCTGACCAAATCCTCAACTCCATTTGCTGAATTCCAGCCCTAAACTGGCAAGAAACCTCCACCATGCTTCACTGTTGCCTACAGACACTTATTATTGTACTGCAATTTTGCCAATTTTGCCGGCAGGATTTAAAACAATACTTTAATGAAAACCAAAACTCTACCCCACTCTGCCATTTTATGTTCTGCTAGCAAAATACATTTATCCCTGAGACAGAAATAAATAGTGTGTGTGTGTTATGTAGAGGAGGCTGGAGAGAACGGGGAGTAGAGGTGGAAGGAGAGAATAGGTGGGGTATTCAGGGGGCTGGGGTGGAGAGAAGGAGGGGTTTTCTTTGTTGCACATAAATATATGGTACAAAAATACTATAAAACATAATCAGCAATTAAATATAATTATAAAAAATAAATCAGTGATATAATCAAAAGGCATTGCTGTCTTTAATAGGAATAATAATCTCCATTAAATGAGTAGCAAATATGTAAGCTATTAATTAGATTTTGGGGCTGGTGGGGGAAATAGGCCTTTTTGTTAAATTGGAATGCTATTAATTTAATGTTGGGTGTGATGGGGAAAATAGATCTACTGTACATTATAAATGGTTCGAAGGAGGAAGGCTTATTTATTAAATGTAAACACTATTAATATAATGCTGGTCTGGTTGGGGGAGGGCCTAATTATTAAATGTGGGTGCTATTAATTTAATGTTGGGCCTGTATGGGGGGAAATAGACTTATTTATTATATGTGAATGCTATTAATTCAATTTTAGGGCTGTTTGGGTTAAAGGAAGCCTGTTTATTAAACAAAAAAAAGCAACAGATTTAATGTGTGGTTGGAGGAGAGGGAGACCTAGATGGTTCACTCACTGCTCTGCTTTTCAGGAGGTGAATAGTAACAATCTCTTTTCCAAACAGAGCCCCAACATTCCAGGTACTGGCCAAATAGTTTAAAACACCAGCAGCAGTACCAGGTAGTCAAAGCTACAAGAACAGGCAGGAGAGCGCAGCACAGGGTTAGAGAATGGTATTGTGTTTGTAGAAAGGTAGCCACCTTACATTGGCTCCCACTAAGATGCAGAAGGTCGGAGCAGAGATCTCTCTTGCCCAGGGCACTAGCATGTCTCATTACGGCTCTGCACTACAGAAACTAGCAGAGAACATAACTTTTGAGGGGATCCTAGTCTGCTGCTTATTATACACTTGAAAATTCCTATTGCACTAATTGTGCCTAAATGGGCAACCTGTATGTATATTGGTCTGAGAAACAGAAGTTGCCACCTCTGTTGTGTGTCCGGTTGTTGCATTGACCACTCTTCCTGCATGCAGTGTATCCTTTTCAGCTTTAGGAACAGGAGGCAAAATACCATTAATGCTTTCACTTTACACTTTGATATATAATTGTTCACACACATACATGGTAGCATTTAGTTATATCCTGAAATTGGTATATTCCTCCAAAAATGTAGTTTAAAAAAGAATAACTTTCCTATGACCTATAACATCATCCTTTATTTAATGACCAATATCTCATATATTTATTATGAAATCTCTGATAGGCCCACTGCCTGAGGGACACCCTGCACATCTCAGTCCTGCAGATGCTATGCCAGTGATCTCATCCTGGGTGTCCTCCTGCAGATGATCTCATCCCTTAAAAATACAGGTCAGTGCTCAATCTGCACTACCTCCAAAGTGGTGTGCAAACCAAATTATTGTATGTGGGTGTATGTGTGTATGGAGGTTCTGCATGAGTGTCCATCTAAATGCACAAAATCTACCCCTAGAGGGTATATATCTTGTTTTGCAACATGAAATCTTGTTTTTTCATCTGTTCTCAGCAAAATTCCTGTGCCTAGCTTGCTCTGAGCCAGCTCATTCCATCAGAAGGAGCAAAACGTTGCACTACCACAATGGTGTCATCTTTATGGCCTTAATACACTTTCCTGTAAGCAGTAACGTAAAAGTATGCGCACAAAGTCACAAAATGGCATTTGCACAACAGGCCTGCATTTTGCAGCTTCAATTAATTGTAAATTTATTGAAATTCAAAATACAAAAATTCAATAACAATAGCCAAGTAAGCAAGCACAGCTAGCAGTTCGAATACCCAGATATAGATGAGGCATGATTAGAAGGCAAAGATATTCATATTGTGGGTGGTGGAAGATAAAAGGTATTTCAATACATCTATTGCAAACCTGGTCAACATGTGGCTCTCCAGGTGTTGTGAAACTACAAATCCCATCATGCTCTGCCAGCTATCACCTGGTTATCTACTGGCAAGGCATGCTGGAGCTTGTAGTTTCACAACATCTGGAGAGCCACAGGTTGGTCAGCCCTGATCTATTGTATTTGCTCTTTGCAAAATGATTGTCTAAAATTTAAAGTGTGCTGTTACATTAAAACACATTTATACTTTTTGATCATTGCAAATATTTGTAATACTTTACATATATTTTCATTAAAGAAAACAATTCCCCAAATCCAACACTCACACAATGGAGATTGAGTTGATTAATCTCTCTGTAAAATTCTAGTTAGCTTATCTGGTCACCTTATCCAGCCCTGTGTATCAGAAAATCCAGGGTTTTATGGACTTTGGATATTATGAGATATTGAATTTACGTAACAGTGTTAAAACACAGTGCACATATTTCAGCTTCCGTATCTCGTGTTCTAGATAAGAGCTGCCAAATTCCCCACAAATCCCGCTTTACTCATCTCCCTGGTGCTTTGCGCTTTGCTGTAATGTGTCATTAAATATTTCAATTGTTGTTGCTTTCCAGACTCCTTGGCGGAAGTGGCCTCTGTCATCAATTACACTAATAAGGTCTGGGGTTACTCACTTCTGTTCCTGGCTGCTCATTTTCTGTCTGAGGCAATGAACATGTTTATTACAGATGTCAGAGAGAAAAAAATAGAAAATAAACTTTCCCATGCCTGCTGGAAAGAAAGCTAAAATAAAACCCAAAATGGAACCAGCAGATGTGCACATATTTTATTCTTGCAGTATAAATACATATACTTAAATGGATATAACATAGGGACACAAATGTTTATGTTTCATATGTATTACATTTATGCATATACACATGCAAATAAATAGGGGAGATATATACATCTATAAATCGCCTAATAATAGATCTATAAACATAATAACGACAGGAAATGCTCATGCCATATCCCACGCAGTAAGAAGATATGCAATATGACTGCTTTATTATATGATTGTTTCAGGAAACAGCCATTGTGCTTGACCATGCCGTTGTGTGAGATGCAATCCAACTTATTTTTTTGATTGGCAAAAAAAATGAATTCCTAGAAACCAAAATATATAGACCTTTTTTTTTACACAATTAGAATGCCATGCTTAGCTTTGTGTCAGAAGACTACTTTATACACATAAGTGATTGAAAGCATTTAATGCTTTGATGCTAAACCCCCTAAAAAATATAAGCAAATGGACCTGTACACACTTCAATTTTCTCCATTTATGAGGTCAGAAACGTATTATAAATACAATGGTGTACTCTAGGCAAACAAATGCCTGCCAAAGTGTTCAGCAAGCATTTGACATGTAACCGGAACAGCTTGCTATGAGTGCAACAAATCATATGATGACAGAAGGGGGAGTGGGAGGATTTTACAGTGAAGACCGAGTTCAGAGGGATGTCCCAATGTCTCTTTGCTCACTAAGTCATGTACAAAGTGACTGTAGTTGCCATGGTAATCACATGACACTGTGCAGAACTTTAAATCAATGCTAGCAGTGATGTCTCTAGATTTAGTATACACAGTGTTAATTACATACATGTAATAATAATGAACAATCAGAGAACTCAGCATACCTTACAGAATAATATCGCCCCACAATATGGATGCCCCTGGGGTCCCTACCGGACCAACTGAACCTACTTTGGTAAAAGCCATTCCAGATGTTACCAAACTCAGCTGGCTATAATAAATTCCCGGTTGGATGAACTACAGGCAGCTATATCTATGGCTCACCCTCTATCTTCTACAGCACACTTGTTTAATTCTACTGATCTGGAACCCAGAGTTAAAATTTCCTTGAAAGTTTGTGGGAGACCAGATTCATTATCGTGCTCTTGTAATACCCTTTGAGATACTGTATAGTGTAAGGAGGTGATTTTGCACTTTACCAAGCCAAGGCCAATGTCTTCACGGGTTCTATACTTGGGATTCTCTTACCACCAGAGAGGGAAGGAGGGGTAGCCACAAAATTAAAGATGATAGAAATATCTTCCAAGATAGCTTCACTTTATTCAGGAAGAGGGCCCCTAAAATAAGTTTGGAAATAACAGAGCAATTTCTTAGCAACTTGATGTCAATTTCAAACCATTCACATGTGGCAAAAATTCACGTTCACAATACAAGTAACACTTTTATTCTATTGAAACTCTGCGTCCCCAGACGTTTCTGTGAAAATAAATCAAAAACCCTTGCATAAATTATTGCATAACATTAATTGACGCATTTATCACAATTGTCTGTACATATCAATAACATTCACATTCAATAACACAATATGGTATATATACAAATATGTAACCATATGTAATCATATGACCTCATGTATATGCAAATTATTGCGCATTGAATATCAACCTAGACATTTATTCCCCATTATATAGTTCAGTATTTTTCTGTAAAGGTGGTGCACATGAGGAGTTGTCGCTAATTTTTAAGTTACCTAGCGTTGAGGCTGATTGCGGGTAAGTAAAACTCTGCAGCTTGAGGTAAGTTTAATTTCTCTACACTTTAGAACTAGCTCCTGATATATGTATCACACAGACTAGGGGGTATATTTACTAAACGGCGGCTTGAAAAAGTGGAGATGTTGCCTATAGCAACCAATCAGATTCTAGCTGTCATTTATTTAGTGCATTCTACAAAATGAAAGCTAGAATCTGATTGGTTGCTATAGGCAACATCTCCACTTCTTCAAACCCGCAGTTTAGTAAATCTAGCCCTAGGTGCTTTTAATATTGTAAAAACATTTTTTTCTATTTCCTGGGGTATTCTTTAGTCATTTAATCCTCTCTTGCAATAAATTAAACACACTAAATAGAAGTTTGAACTCAACATTCACTGTCTTTCAGTGTTTGGGCAACAGTTTTTGGAAATTGCACAGCTGATTTAAACACGTTTTTACAGTTCTGCATAACAGCTAATCTGATAAAACAATTACTCTTTTCCTTTCTATATGAACGATCAGTTGTGTTTGTGGAAATGAACGTTGCTAGGCAATATGAAGGCCAACCACAAGATGGAGAGTGTCTCTGAGGTGATAGTTGGTTACAGTTAAAATGGAGGTTCTGCGTGACAATGACTGTGAGATAAGAGTCTCTGATTCTGGACACACATCAAACTTCTCTAGTGATTCAATATAACTTTCATCAAAATGTCCAGCACATTTCTTCATATAAACTGTGAAGAATAAATAAAACAGATATTCTGATAACTATATGAAACTATTTGCTGTGTTTTCCTGTCAGAGTAACTGTCACTTGCAAACATCTTACTGTTGATTCATTCACTGTCTCATCCTCTTCTGTTATCTCTTTCTATCTATTTATCAATTACTCTTTATAATGCTATTTTTCTCACACTTTTAATGTCTGTCTCAGATTTCTTTCTCACTGTATCTCACCACCTTTGTTCACTGCTACTCCTCTGTCATCAGTTATGCTATTCACTGCTGCTGTCGCTCCAGATTGTTAACTTTTTCTATCTGTTTTCCTCTATTTCTCTTTTCACAAGACTCCTCAGCCCTGTCTCTGTTACTCTGCTTCCATGCAGAATCACTGTCTTCCACACTCTCCACAGTATTTTATTATTTTTTCTTTCAGGTGGGACCTTTTTTCAGCCTCTCAGCACAGAGTTTTTCCTGGGTCCTACTGATCTGCAGTTTTCAGGTATCACATTCGTATGGCCCAGTGCATCATTTTTAGATAGACAAGATCTACTATTGAATTCTCTGAATCGAATTCTGCAAACATTTGGTAAGGCATTTGTTGATCCTCACAATTCCACTACCTCTATCCTTTCCTACCTATGTTAAGGGTCTCGTCTCTTTCTGTCTTGGAAAATGCCATTAAATTTTGGCATGGGTGGAGGACGTGAGTTGGAATATGGAGAGAAACGGAAGAGAAAGCAGAAATTGTGTTTCCAGGGCACTCTTTTACCATAAGATAATGATTAAAAATGATATCCTTTATTGCTATGCTTTAAAAACAATTATAGTGAAATATTATAAAAAAATTGATGATAAAGTGTTGAGATGATGCACAAAATACAGTTAAAAGGGTAGTAAAACTACCCAGCTGACTCGCTGTCCTAATGTTTGTATATATTAATGATAATCCACTCTATTTAAGATTTTATGATTAGGATGCAAGTCCTTTATTCACACTTGGTAGACTATATTAATTCCTACAATCAGTATCCCACTTAGTGTGTTATTTCATGGACTATAGGCACCCTATGGTATTGGCGTAATATTACAATAATAAGATGCTGCTGACAGCCTGTATTGTTTTATAATAACCATCCCTACAAGATCGCAACTAAGAGTATTAACACTAAATAATATTTAATGTGGCTTACAATCCATCCTCCTAATGTTAGTTAACATGTTGCGCTGTCTTGATAGACTATGTTTATGAATATAAGATTGAATGTCAGTTCCCTTTAATCCTTTCAGCTGCTCTAATTGGCAGAAGTTTGATAATCCTGCTTTCTTTCGGGAATCACTTATATATGAGTCATTAGTATCGCTTCAGATTTGCAAAATCAGCTCATAGGGGCTTATAATGCTAACTGCTCATATGAACCAGAACCTAGATTAGGTTGGATGTTAACTTGTACAAGGCATTCATAGACAGCGAGCGCAGTGTTCACCGACGCACGTTTCGCTATAGGCTTTAACGAGGCAACCCAATGGCATGCCTTAATTGGTCTTATATAGTCTTATTGGTCTTATATAGTGTGAAACACCCCCCCCCCATTAATGACGTCTCCTGCACAGCAACGTGTATTAGTTACCAAGTCATATGATCCTTGAATGACATACAAAAACACATATGGCATCCAAGGTCCCGCCCATGTGTTGTACTGATTGGTTGGTAATACTTAGATAAGCAAACATATGAACAGAGATGAAAAAGGTCGATATCTATCATCTAATTGTAAAGCTGGGTACACACTACAGAAATTTCAACCAACTTTTTATGCCGAGCGATTTTACATGCGATCGATGGTCCGATTGCTCGGTCCATGGACTGCATACACACTAGCCTTGTTTTGGACGATAAAGGGAAGAGCGGACATCCCTTTAGCGACTTTTTACAGCCATGTTGTCGTGAGCAATTACTGTAATTTCGTACTCACTGTTGTGGATCGATCGGAAACTTATACACACTACACAGCGGAAACAAAATTGGAACGAAAATATTAAATGGTACGACCAACCAAATGAGGCGACAATCGTCGATTTGGGCAGACTTTCGACCATCGTGTCACTGTACACACTGACCCGACTTTTGAACGAGTGATTGTATGTCGGCTGATTTAGCCGATTATTGGACGAAAACCGTGTAGTGTGTACCCAGCTTTAGTAACCCTGATGAATATATAGGGCATAAAAAATGTGTCCTGCCAAATCGCAAAAGTAGACAAAGTAAATTAATTCTCAATCATTCCAATACCAACTGGTAGTTATTTCACCATGACACTGTATATATATATATATATATATATATATATATATATATATATAGAGAGAGAGAGAGAGAGAGAGATAGCTACCATATTTCCCTTATGACATCCACATCATATTTGTCACTAGCTATTAATTCAAGGAATCTAACTTGTAAATACAGCTAATACTAGTTTGTTATAATCTAAACAGGTGAGTAAGTATAAAATAAGAATAAATAATGATAAACTTGAACTCATAAATTTCAAACTACTTATGTCTAGAATATTAACAGTATATAAAGGTTATAATTATGCATTTCATCTTAAATACAGATGACATACATTGATGTAATAACAAATATCTATATTTATTATATTATTGTATTTATTTATTTATTATTTATTTATTATAACTTATGTAACTTTGACTAGTCAATATAAGTGAAAATTAAAAAATAAATTAGTGTGAATTACATTGAATAACATAATTGTTGAAAAAATTATAACAGAGTGAAAAAAACAATAAATAAAAGTGAAAATTGGTGTGGCTATCAATTATTTTATATTGATGCAGTTTGAATGTGTGATTGAAAAATTGTGAATATATAGCAGGCATGTATAATGTAACTATCAGTAATAATTTTACTATACAAATGTGAATGGATATAAATACATATATAGATTTGAGAACAGGCATGTAAAAAAATACTTATGAAGGAATATATTGAAGGGTGACCAATGTCAGTGAAAAGGGGAAAAAAATAATAAAACCTGTTATGGGCAATGAATAATTGCCATAAGTGATAAGTGCAAAGTGATAAGCAAAAATTGGTGAACTATGCTAAGTATACACAACATAAATAATAATATGCTAAATAAAGTATCATCATGTGTATTGTGTTAACAATTCCCAAAATTAACAAAATGTGAGAATTAATCCACATTTGATGGAATGATTCTCAAATTAAGGATAGTAATCCAGACTATATTAGAAACTATCGTTAACAACATCAAATTCTAAAGAAATACTATGTAGTTATTGTGGTCATTGAGGCCACAGGGGGTTGAGCTTCCAATCAAAAAGATTTTCTTAGTCTCTCACCTTAGAAGCTCTTGGAGTAACTCCCCTCCTCTTAGACCCAAATTAACTTGTTCTATGGAGAATACTTTTAAAGTTGTTGGGTCACTATTGTGATGTCTTAGGAAGTGTCTAGCTACCTTGGTAAGTTGTTTAAAATTGGCATTATCCTTAGTGCTCATATGTCCTAAAACCCTCTTTTAAAACGGTTTGCTGGTCATTCCAACATATTTGTATTTATAATGGCTTAATAGGCAATACACTACAATGGGAGAATTATAGTTTAGAAATTGATGGATCTTCCAAATCTTAACATTTTGACATTTGGTCTGGTCTAAAAGAATTGCCCAAAAATCATGACAGAACTACAAATTCCACAAGGAAGGCCTTTACTGACACTTAGATCAAAGTACAGAGACTTCTATAATGGTGGATTCCAGCGGGGATGAATTAGTATTGTGTGAGGATGATGTACACACTGATGAGGGTGAGGATGATGACAGTGTAGATTGCAGGTGATGGGATCTAGCTGAGAGAAGGCAGCTAGCTGATGATTGTATGCTTGTTAATATTTTGGGTAGAATGGCATGTTGGCATTTTAATGTTTTTCTACAGTAAACTTTCACCTTTATTAGAGAGGCGTATTTTTCTTTAAAAAGGTACAAGCTTTTTTTTTACATTTTTGTTTCCCTGACTTAAAACCACTATACACTTGAACATATGCTTTAGCACATGACGTAGAAGGATTAGTGACTGAGACTGGAGAGTGACAAGAACAATGTGACTGGAGACTGAAGAGTGACAAGTACACTGCCACCCCTACTGTTTCTGTATGAGCTATGACACAGTAGAATGTCACTGGAGACTTTTAAGAACACTGCCAGCCCTGTTATTTGAATTTTCTGTTTCGGCACTAAACACTGACACCTCTCCTATTTCTGGGTGAGCTATGGCACAGTAGAATGTGACTGGAGCCTTTTAAAAACACTGCCAGCCCTATTATTTCTATTTCAGCAATGATATTTAGCTTTGGAGCAATGGCACGTAGACTGTTGACTGGCAACAACACTGGGACCTCTCCTGTTTCTGTTTGAGCTATAACTTAGTAGAATGTCACTGGAGACACAAACTGATACCCTCTGTCATGATATAGTCTAGTCAGGATAATTATGGAAATTTTGTCATGATATATCCCAATATATATGGTTTCCAGTAAATCACTATAGGTAAACAGCCCAAAGGAGTTAATATATTTGATGTATGAAACCAACATACCCCATGAGCCTGGTTTCTGCACCTTACCCTGATTCTTTACTTGATGCTCTGTTGTTACAGAAGAGCAAGAGATCCATTTTATTGTATAGGGAAAACATTTGCTAAAATGTCTATTTGGGTCACTCTAAAATCAGTGTATAATCTTTATGGGAAACAGAATGGAACAAATCAATGCTTTCCATAACCAAGAAAGCAATATAATGTAATAATATTTCATATGTATAGCTACAAAAATCATACCATGTTTAGTGGAATTAATGCTATATCTCTTCTATATTCCCTTTACTAGAACTGTTCTTGGACAAAAAGTCTATAAATTAAATTATCATACAAGCACAACTGTTTCAGTGATGTCAATGAGGAGGGGGGTTTGGACAAGAAAAAGTAATGGAATTTTTTGAAAATTTTTGGGTTGTTTGATAGTCAGTCTGCTACTGAGAACTGTCAACCTTCTAGCCTTCCCCCAAGTGGCAGTGAAAAAATAGGTGGGTGTAGTTGTTTAGTTTCTGTGTTTTATTTCTGTTTTATTTTAAAGAAACTATTTTACATTTACATTTCTCTATGTCGACTCATTACTTCCATTTTTATTTAAAAAGCATTGTGATATCTAAAAATTACTTTTGGGTATTGCAGAGTCAAACATGCTGCATTATCATGCCATTATTAGCGATTATTGCCGGTGACATTGTTAAGTGTGTGACAGATTTTCACAGCAATTTGCCACCACTCAGCAGCATGCACTGGGAAACCTATAATTCATTTTTGATGCAGCAGTGCCTGTTAAATATTTCACTATAGTTTCCACTTTAGAGAGAATTCATGTATTACCCTAATGGCCCTAACTCTTATTTATATTTAATAAATATACAGTTTATATAGTTGAACATGTACACATCTTCCATCAAGATGATAAATGTAAAACAATTCTTCTAATCCCGTTTACAAGCTACCATAAATATTTGCCCATTGTCCAACTGCTGTGAGTCAGCAATGTTAAGAATTGTTCATCGTGCAGTCTGCATTATGGCAACTAAACTTACTAACATAGTTCATGAGGTTGAAAAAAGACACCAGTCCATCAAGTTCAACCTATTTTGGATCTCCTGCGATCCCTCACTTATATTTTAAATTGATCCAGATTAAGCAACCGCCAATCTGTTTCAATTGGGAAAAATCCCTAGAGACCCAGTATTGCAGTCCTATTTTTTCCCTATATCACTACTACCCTTCATTTTAATTAATGGTCGTATCCCTGGATACACTTTTCCACTAAAAATTTGTCTCACCCTTTTTTCTTAAACATATCTATTGAATTTGACATCGCAACCTTCCCTGGCAGTGAATTCCATATCTTGACTGCCCTTACCGTAAAGAACCCCTTCCTTTGCTGGTTGTGAAATTTCCTCTGCTCTAACCTTAAAGCGTGACCGTGTGTCCTGTGTATAGTCTTTGGGGTAAAAAGTTCTAATGAAAGTTCTCTGTATTGACCCTTAATGTATTTGTACATAGTAATCATGTCTCCTCTTAGATGCCTCTTTTCTAAAGTAAACATGCCTAAACTGTCTAACCTTTCCTCATAACTTAATGACTCCATACCCTTTATCAATTTTGTTGCCGTTGTCTGAACCCTTTCTAGTTCCAAAATATCTTTTTTATAGACTGGTGTCCAGAACTGTACTCCATATTTAAGATGAGGTCTTACCAATGATTTATACAGTGGCAAAATTACAATGTTTTCCATTGCATCTATGCCCCTTTTTATGCATGCCAATACTTTATTTGCCCTTGCAGCTGCTGCTTGACATTGAGCACTATTGCTAAGTCTACTGTCTACAAGCACTCCAAAATCCTTTTCCATTTTAGATTCCCCTAAATAAATTGCACTTAATGTATAGATTGCGTGCTTGTTTTTGATCCTTAAATGCATAACCTTACATTTATCTATGCTAAACCACATATTCCATTTGGCCGCCCAATCGTCCAGTTTATTTAAGTCCCTTTGTAGAGAAGATACATCTTGCTCTGATTTTATTACCTTACAGAGTTTAGTGTCATCTGCAAAAATTGAAACTTTGCTCTCTAAACCATCACTAAGGTCATTAATAAATATATTAAAAAGGAGTGGCCCCAGCACGGAACCTTGAGGTACTTCACTTTAAAATTGTGGCCAATTAGAAAATGTTCCATTTATCACATCTCTCTGTTCCCTATTCTCTAACCAGTTTTCAGTCCAAGTGCAAAATGTTTCCTAGACCCAGTTCCCTTATTTTGTAAATTAACCTCTTGTGTGGCACTGTATCAAAGACCATGCAAAATTTAAGTAGACCACATCTACTATGCTGCCCTGGTCTTAGTTTCCACTAACTTCCTCATATAAACTAATTAGATTAGTTTGACATGACCTATCCCTCACAAATCCATAGATTCCCACTACCAACAAGGTGATTTATACTTTGTGCACATGTATACAAAGGAAAGATGGACATTCAAATAGAAGTCAGTCATCTCTCAGACACTCTTATAAAGTTATTATAAAGTGCACATTATATAAGCGCACTCTTATAAAGTGCGTATAAGTGTCTTAACAAAGTGAATGATGGAGCAAGGAACTAGAAAAATAAAACTGTATTTTTCCCTATCTCTTTTTCCAGCTTCCGCTTTGTAGAGAAGACCGGTTTAGTGTACACAATCAGTTTACCAATGAATAGTTTTCTCATAGAATATTAGTTGCTTTAAATATGGACATGTCAGTATTCAATTGAGGACAGTACTCTATGATATGCAATGGGCCAGGTTTGTCAATATAACCAGTAACAGTTTTTTCCATTGACTGTTTTAGGTGCAATGAGAATACATGTAAAAAGTTGTGATTCAGAAATAGCTTTTTCATATTGCACAATACCTAGGAACTAATTTGGTTGGACTTGAATGTTGCCACATGTATGGATTAGGGATGTTCACTGACCCCCGTGTTTTGGTTTTCGTTTTGGATCTGTATTAACTTTGTGTTTTGGTTTTAGCAAAACCACCCTCAAGTGTTTTGGTTTTGGATCCCTATTTTTAAAAAAAAAAAAAAAAAAATGCTAAAAATTGCTAAAATCACATAATTTGGCTCTTTTTTTTTGTTCCTACATTATTATTAACCTCAATAACATTAATTTCCAATCAATTTGTCAAGTGACAAGAACACTACTACCCCTCCTGTTTCTGTATGAGCAGTGGCACTGAGCAATAGCCCTATATATTGGAGAGTGACAAGAAAACTGCTACCCCTGTTTCTGTGTGAGCAATGACCCTGGATCTGCTGGGGAGGGAGGTACTTATGGAATCCAAAACCCGCCAGATCTGGCAACACAGCAATGACGTTTTGCCTCGATTCAGATCTGAGGAAGCTATGGCACAGTGGTTTGATACACAAGGGTAAGTGCTACATCATATTGAATATTTGTCCAGCTAGAATACAAAGGTTACAAAGTATTTAGTGGGCTGTATGCTCAGTCACACAACTATGTGGGTCAGAGGGTTGTTGTCTTGTGTTAGCTGTGTAGAGGGTGGTAATAAGGTAACCTAGGGAGATTAAGAGGGTGGTAGAGGAATACTAGAAGCTTGTCTGAAGAGGTGGGTTTTCAGAGAACGATTGAAGGTTTGAAGACTAGAGGAAAGTCTTGTGGTGCGAGGGATTGAATTCCACAAAGTTGGTGCAGCCCGAAAAAAGTCCTGTAACCGAGAATGGGAGGAAGTGATGTGTTTTGCAAGGAAAATCAATCTAGCTGCTGTGCGCAAAGTAGATTGTAGGGGCTTGAGTCTGATTTTGGAAAGACCAGTAAGGAGGGAATTAAGATAGTCGAAGTGGGAGATGATGAGTGCATGAATTAAAGTTTCTGCAGTGTCTTGTGTGAAATATGTATGTATTCTGGAAATGTTTTTTAGATGTATGCAGCATGATGTAAATATAGAGTTGATGTGGGGAAAAAAGGATAGTTGTGAGTCAAGGATTACACCTAGGCAGCAAGCTTGCGGGGTGGGATTTATGGTCATGCTGTCAACAGAAATAGAAATGTCAGGCAGGAAGCTTTTATTGTTGGGTGGGAATGTTATTAATTCTGTTTTTGAAAGATTGAATTTAAGTTGGCAAGCAGACATCCAAGATGAAATTGCAGAAAGACAGTCAGTAACGCGAGACAACACAGATGGTGAAAGATCAGGAGAGGATAGATAAATTTGTGGATCATCCGCATAGAGATTATACTGAAATCCAAAGGAGCTTATTAGTTTTCCTAGAGAAGTGGTGTAGATAGAGAATAGCAGAGGACCAAGGACTGATCATGTGGTACTGAAACTGATAAAGGAAGCGGAGTGGAGGTTGTTCCATAGAAATTAACTCTGTAAGAGCGATTAGATAGGTAGGATGAGAACCAGGAGTGGACAGTGTCTTGAAGACCTAGGGATTGTAGCGTCTGTATGAGGAGAGAGTGGTCAACAGTGTTCGAATGCACCAGAGAGATCCAGGAGAATTAAAAGAGAGTAATCACCTTTATTTTTAGCTTTGATCAGATCATTGACATCCTTGGTCAGCGCAGACTCTGTGGAGTGTTGAGAGCGAAAGCCTGACTGAAGAGGATCCAATAGGTTGTTTTCAGAAAGACAACATGTGAGGCGAGTGTAGGCAATTCACTCGAGAAGTTTGGAGGAGCATGGGAGCTTAGAGATGGGGCAGTAATTTGAGAGAGAGTTTGGGTCAGACATTTGTTTTTTCAGAATAGGAGTAATCACTGTGTGCTTGAATAGTGATTGAAAGATGCCAGTAGAGAGAGATAGATTACAGATTTTAGTTAGAGGTGGAATGAGCACATGAGACAGGGACTTACCAATTTGTGAGGGAATGAGATCAAGGCGACAGGAGGTAGTGTAGAAAGATAAGAACAGAGTAGAAACTTCCTCTTCATTTGTGGGATCAAATGAAGAGAGGGTGTCAGAGGATGCTGGGAAGGAATTGAGCTGTTTGCTAGTCGAGGGAGATAATACCATTTCAAGTCTGATTTTAACAATCTTGTCCTTGAAATAGGAAGCAAGATCCTGGGCACTGATGGTAGTCGGAAGGTTTGGGGTGGGAGGATTGAGAAGAGATTTAAAAGTGTTAAAAGGGCGTTTGGGGTTAGAAGCCTGAGTTGAAAGAGTTAATATAGAAAACATACCTTTAAGACATCCTTTACTAGATACACCAAGGGCACCAATACTTCTAACAGTCACACATTCTGTTGACTGCCCCTAAACTCTTAAACTCTGTCCATCAGGACTTGCTTTAAAATTTGCACCTACTGGACCTAATCTAAGCTGAAATCTTACATTGGTAGCATTGCTACAAACTCTTGCCTGCACTGTAACTACTGTAAATACCTTTTAACTGTTTAAGACCTTACGTTGAATTTGAAATATTCAACGTAACGTTGAATTTGAAATATAGGAAATATACTGTTGGTGTGATAAGTTAATTCATTAGAATGAAGAAAATGCCATTAATGGGAACAGCTGCTACTTTTTCCTTAACTGGTATCAGTTTCTGCATAAGCAGAAATTTAAGCATGTTCAGTTAACCTAGTAACAAATTATTGCCTGCAAATGCAAGTACTTTCAGTCCCCTGTTGTACAACTCAATTATTTACATACAGAGCAACTTTAGTTCCCCCTGTGTCTTTTTCAAGCTTACTGGCCTACAATCCTTGCAGTTCTAAGCAGTAGTTTGAATAATATATTCTGACTTCCATCGTCAGCTTTATTAACCCATAGTTGACAATTTTTAGCAACATGCTTACGACTGGATACATTGGAGCACAAAAAGTCATTTATTCCCCTTTTGTGACATCATGTGCTCTCCTTTGTGCCCCTGCGTCCAGGCTTAACGTGATCACACATGCTTTTTGCATAGGCACACAGGATTTCTCATGATGATGGGCGGATTGGGGTGTTCCCTTTTAACATTAACCTGTCATTTCATTGCAGCACAACATCGCTAAATTTCAAAAAGTCTGTGATCACCTCATATTGTGATGCATTATAAGGGGAGCAGATAGGGTAAGAATTGAAGGCATTTCTCTATTTGCTTGTTGTTGCTAAGCTTTTGAGCAGAGCAAAAATTCTTGCTTTTACCAGTGCCTCAGAGGTGCTATTACTTTTAATAGAGTTTCGTTAGCACAAGATGGACCTAGGCCGCTGCAAGGTGCTAATATATCAATATATCCATTTAGAAACATGACAGGCTATAAACTGTAGTCCTGATCACAGTCCATCAGGTTTTGGTAACTCTTACCTGAGGGTACATTCATTCATCTGTAATACCTTAGTACAGCTAAAATAACATTATGGCAAGTGATGCAGATATACTTTAAAATCATCTACTGTATTGTAAGAGGGGGAATATGGTTTCGACCGGTCCACCTGCTGAACAGCATTACCCTTACCAGTAACCTTGTATGCGACCTCCCGGTCAGACCTAGAAAGGAGACAGCTGTTGCTATTTTGGAAGTAATAGCCAACAGAAGGAGAAGAGTCAAACGAGTTAGGCTGCAATAGGATAACTTTACCCCACTATGGATTAACGATGAGCGGACTCGGATTATCGCAATCCGAGCCCACCCGAACAGTGCGGATCCGAGGGCGATCCGAGCACTGTTCGGGTATTTCCGCCGCTGAGAAAAACTGAAAACGAGGCTATGAGTCCAAATCCCGCCGTCGGATCTCGCGATACTCGGATTCTATAAATTCCCCGCTTGCCGCCGCCATCTTCACTCGGGCATTGATCAGGGAAGCTGGAGGTTGTGCTTTATTAGCAGTTTCAGGAAGACAGTTTGGTGAGTTTTTGTTCTGGTATTTGTGGTAGCAACACCTCACAATGAGGCTTTGGTAGATTTCCTCCTCATAACATTTTAGTGCAAGAAAGTCTGTGACAATTTCTTTCTGTGCTGTGTGTTGTGTTGTGTGTCTTCATGAGTAGCTATGTTAAGGGAATGGGGTGCATACATGCTCTGCCGTCATGATAATTTTGCCTCTATGGGCACTGTTTAATTGGTGTTGATTATAGACATGTCATTTTGGCAGCTTCTTCTGCAAATATGTACAGTATTTAGGTTGTCTCTGAATGATAACTTATCTTTATATGTTTTGCTGAACACTTACAGACAAGTAGCTATTTAAACATAGAAATATTTAGGGACCCTGGATAGATGCACTCATCTCTCTTCCTATAAAAGGACACACATATAAAACATCTTATTTACTAATAATGTATTTTAGTGCCAAATTTGTACTAACTACATAAACCAACCAGACCCTTATTTTTATTGTCTAACTTGCACTGGACAGATAAATGCTGAATTTCTGCTGTGGCTCACTGGAATTTGTGCACCTACATTCAGTGTAAGTAAATGGGCTTTATTGTTTATGAGACTAGTAAAGAAGCAATGAAGGTGGCCATTTCACTTATGCATAATAATAATGATTTTATTATAGGTAATGGTGCATCGCAGTTACTGTTTGGTTGAACATGCTATTATTCTTATCAATGTTGAAATATAAAGTTTATTTAAAAACATGAAACTTCTAAATTAATTTTACCTGTCTGTTTTGCAGATTATAAGAGCAGTGATACAATATTAATGTACTATTTATTATTTAGGAATGCCAGAACTGTTTGTGTAACAGCATATCAGAAGACATGTCAGAGTCCAGATATGACCAATCTCCGCACCAGCGGCTTATCCATCTGATTAACCAGAGTAGAAAACAGCAACTTAAAAAAGATGGTGAATTAGATGGAAAGGACAAATGTACAGGTAGCACTGAATATATTCTGTGATGATATTGTTACACATAAATTACAGTCACTCGTTTTGTGTTATTGGCATATCTGTATTTACTAGCTACAATATTATGAAACGTGTTTTTTATTAATGAACATCCACCCTAATGTACATAGTAAGACATCAAATAAGTCCAGTTCATCCTCCTGTGACCCTCACTCTGCTCCTCTGAGTATGCTTGTTGCAGGCGCATGCATAGTGAAGCCCAGTTTAGGCTACACTACACATGCTCTGTGGTTATAATGGCTGCTGGTAGTGCCGTTACAGAACCTCCCATTTATACAACCGATTTGGAGAGGGAATACTTGATGGAGGAGACTAGAGCAGGGAAGTAGTGACAATTGGAGCGGTGGGGCTTGTTTTTACATATGAGGACAAGCACTGAGAGATGGATGGTGCATCCTAACTCTGTACATATTCACAAGTGCACAGACACTGTATAAAACATCAGTGTGACTGTTTATTGGATAGTTTAAATGGAAATACTGTAACATCTATGTGACCTCAAGATTCCTCTGAACATTAAACCAACCCCGCACCTCCTTTTAGGAACTACCCTTTTTCCACTTGTCCTTTTACTTTGGGTGAACCTGGAGGGTGAATTTTGGGAAAACCAGGATATATGCTAGTCCTACATATATTATTATTAACTTCTATTTATAAGGGGCCACGTTAGTTCCGCAGTCCCGTTCATGACATAGACAGCGAGGATGCGTAAAACATTACATAATAGTGTGACAAAGGGAGTGGTTTTCCACAGGCCTCTTGCAGGATAAATCTGGATCCTCTTGCAGGATAAATATGGTTATTATTTCCTCTCCTGAAGCCACCTAATGAAATCTGGTATATGACGGCTGATATGATCAACCAACCATATAGGGTCCATATAGAGATGCTTGAACTGGGCACGTATTGGTACAAAAATTTGCTGGAATTTCAAGTTTTTCACAAAAAAATCACGAAAATCTCACATGAACTCATCTTTTTTTGCCATTATGTGCTCTTTGGGGCCTAGTTTTTCAAACTGCCATCCTGTCTGCCACTGCAGTGCCACTCCTAGATGGGCCACGTGTTTGTGCCACCCACTTGTGTCGCTTAGCTTAGACATCCAGCTACCTCGGTGCAAACTTTTGGCCTAAAAACAATATTGTGAGGTGTGAGGTGTTCACAATAGACTGGAAATTAGTGGAAATGATTGCTATTGAGGTTAATAATAGCGTAGGAGTGAAAAAAAAAATCAAAAATATGGATTTTAGCACTTTTTATGCTTTTTTTAAAAAAAATCAGAACCCAAAACCCTAAATCAGAACCAAAACCTTGAGTGGGGTGTTTTGGCAAAACAAATCAGAACCCAAAACCTGAAGCTAATCAGAACCCAAAACCCAAAACACGAAAAGTGGCCGGTGCACACCCTTACTATGGATCCAGATACCTCAAGTATGTTCTTGGCCTGTGTACATTGCCACAGATAGTCACCCCAGGGAAGACGCACGCATGAAAATCTTACTCTCCAGGGTGAGGGTCCAACCAAGAGTAACACCTACTGGGCGACACTGACCATTGCTTATGTAGTATCTCCTCTCACGCATGTATCCAAGAATTCTCCCGCGCTGCTCCCCTCCATTGGAACAAGCTCCCCCGCTCCATCAGAACTTCCCCTAATCTGTCCTCTTTCAAACGTACATTAAAAACCCACCTTTTCCTTAAAGCCTTCCAGTCTCATGCCTAAACTCCCACCGGTCGGCTACCTCTCTTTCTCATCCCTTCTGCCCTTCTCCCCCTTCCTCGACTCCGTCTCCGCTTCTCCCGTCTCTCCGTCTCATCCATGTGTCTGTCTGTCTTCCCCTCCCTTTAGATTGTTCGCTCCTTTGAGCAGGGCTCTCCTACCTCCTGTTTCCATCACTTTTAACTGCGCTCTCCAGCTACTCAGCTCACCTCCTCTCAGTCCCTCTGCCCTCTGTCTCCTCTCGCTTCTCTCCGCTCCCCTCAGTGACTCTCAACCTGTCATCCGTGCCCACCCTCTTGGGCCATAGTTACCTGCCTGTACTCACTTTTCCCCTCCCTCCCTCTCTTTCATGCTGTGCCTGAGCCCCCAGAGTTATAGTGCTTACTGTTACTTGTACTGTGCTGTTTCACCTTGTACTGTGCCATTGTTTGTCCTTGTACGACGCTACGGATACTTTGTGGCGCCCTATAAATAAAAATTAATAATAATAATAATAATAATAATAGTATATGCCACCCAGTCTAGTACTAGCTAACAATGCAATAACAACAGCAGGTCCTTTTGAGAGAATGTTCTATGTGACTGGTCTGCTGCACAGAATTGATGTTGCACTAGATGTAATATACCACCGTTACTGACATAATAGTGACACCCACAATACCATAAGCCACAGTCAGAAAATAGTACAATGAACAACAAAAGCCTACCTTTAATGGGGCCGTGATTAATGAGGTCTATTGGAATGAAGGTAATGAAGGTAAACCAAATGCCTATCTTTAATGGGGCATTTAGGAGCATTTAGGAGTATTCCACAGGGAAATTTCCTGCACAAGTTTTAGTAACAAAATAATCTCCAGCGCATGGTCTTGGATGTATGAGACCAACCAAGGGAGAAGGATAGGGCAAAGAACATATGTTGTAGAATAACAGGCCTGATACCTAAATGGAAATGCCACAGACTCAAAGAGCTAGATTTACTAAGCTGCGGGTTTGAAAAAGTGGGGATGTTGCCTATAACAACCAATCAGATTTTAGCTTTCATTTATTTAGTACCTTCTACAAAATGACAGCTAGAATCTGATTGGTTGCTATAGGCAACATCCCCACTTTTTCAAACCCGCAGCTTAGTAAATCTAGCCCAAAGCCTCTATAAAACTGGTGTCCACACGCTAGGAGCCTGAACTGTGTGCTCATGGGCTTAGTTCCCAACTCCAAGTGATGACCACCAGATAGGTCAGATCAACTAAACTATATAAACTACACTTTACACTCGCAATTAAAAAATGCATTTGTCATTTCAGAAAGTTGGGATGTAAAAGTAGGGAACAAAAATGGAAATACCAATATAAAGTCACTTGTCACATAAGGTGTTGGGCCAGCACATACAACCAGTATAGTCTGTGTGGAAGCAGAGTGCTGCACCATTTTTCCAAAAGAAAGTCCCAAACTGACGCCATGATGGTGGCGTGATTCCAAAATGTCTCATAGTTGTTTGATTGGATTTAGATCTGGTGACTGAGAAAGCCATTGCATATAGATAACATCAGTGTAATAATAATAACGAAAGCAAGAACCAGAATGAGCAGTACTAGTGGGTCTAGTATGTAAAACTGACAAAAAGTGTAATAAACTAAACATCAACACACAACTAAATGAATAGAATAAATAAATAAAATAAACTGACTGTGTACCATTACAATAATCAATTTAATATTCACATTAAGAACAAAAAGGATCAAACAGGGATCCATACAAAGACTCTACAACATATCAATCACAACCGATTTATATCCAGAAAAAGTTGGCAGTGCTGACAATGAGGAACAACTGTAATGTATCTGGCTAACTCAGATATGCCTACAGATATACATAAATGATCAAAGTATAGCACATTAAGTTGTGCACAGTTATTTATACAAAGGGGTGGGCTGAGGAACATAATTTTTGTATATTCACATTGGGCCTGATTCATCTTCGGACGTAAGTCCCTTGGCGTGTCATATTTTGCGTGACATTGCTCTGCTGACCTTGCGCCATTGATTGCTATTGCTTGCAATTCATGTCAAACGCAAATTACACTTGAAGGACACAAAGATGAAGGAAAGGGGCGGATGAACATAGCCCAGGTACAGTAAAGGTGTCAACACTCATCTCAGCATACTATAGAAGACCATTGCAGAAGGATGCCGTTGTGCCATTTCATTTCCAAAAATAGAAAAACCAAAAGCTGCTGACTGCTTACTTAAAAGAGATAGGTGAAACATGTGCTTCCCAGTAACAACAAAAGTATTTTATTGTGTTTCTACAACATTGCATATGTTAGCATGTGAGCATATTTAAAATTGTCTTACCGATCCTTTTTTAAAAAATATTTCATTGCGGGAAGAAAAAACTACACCAAATGAATTGCCCATTTGCAATGCAGTATATTGTTTCAAATGTTTAGACATACTTGCATACATTAGCATTATGGATTTATGTTTTAAAATGTTAGGAGTGTGTTGCCTATGTGATACAATGTATACATGCATTATTACTTTATTTTTTTATGTTTATAAAGATGACATTTCATGCTTTTTTACACTGACTTAAAACTTTATTGACACAGAACTTTAAAAAGTTGAAATATTAGGATGGACCAAACTTTGTTAGCTTTAAGTATGTTTTGTCTATAATGTGTGATTTCAAAGGGGAGACAAAAATCTACAATGTATAAGGTAATTTTTCACAATATTGCCATCCGGAGTGGGGTACCATGGGTGGAAGAGGCAGAGGTTGCTGGTCTGGAGGAAAATGATGTAGATCCTGGTCATCCAGATTCAACAGTTTATTTGGCCTTCAAGGCATATTTGTTTTCAGTGCATTTAGTGGAACAAACAGTCAAAATAGTGACACATATTGTAATAGAACACTGTGTGTTCTATCATAATAATGATACAATGCCTTTGATCTTATTAACACTAATCTCATTAATTATTGGGACATGATGCAATTTGCGACCTTTACGCTATTTTAGTCACCTTGAATAACAGTTTTTTTTGTTTTTTTTGGTTGTTTGTTATAATTTTTATTTGTGTTATAAAAATCTGCCGAAAAAACCACATGTTTGAAAAATAATACTCATCATTTTACACAACCTTTTTAAGCATTCATCTTGTACCACGTCAACCGTAAACAGGGAGTCCCAGCTGTGATGTTGACGCCTCCCAACTAGAAATGGGTAAGAGCCACTTACACGTTCCTTCGTTTGACAGGGCTCTATATGACCCAAGTATTACACATCTATTGAGCTCCACGTCAAAGAGCCCACCATTATGTATTAATCGCTAAATAAATACCAATCTATCATCCACTTCACTATACGGCATTACCAATATAAACAAACCATTCATTCATCCTTTCTATCAGTTATCTAAACAAGCAAACATAGGCAAGGTACAAAATCTTTTACGTTACAAAGATAACTTTGAGATCATATATATGGAGCATAAAATGCTTACATACAATATAGATAATACAGTATAGTTTTAACAGATATGATGTTATTAGATACTTTACTAAGCCACTTCAGAAGTGAGGTTCCATCTTATAATGCATTACCTTATTCTGTGCGTGTGATACATATATTTGACTGTTACATTATCGACATTTATAAGGTCAACCACATAATATAGGTATAGTTGGAAAGTCAACAATAATAACCTTGACTTTATTATTATGACAGAAATGTAGACAGAATTATTAGTCAACAGTTCTAATATAGACAGTATTATTAGCTTGACAATTCAAATGTAGTTAGTGTTATTAGGTGGACAATAATATCCTTAACCCTATCCCTAACGCTGACCTGTCTAAATTTGAATTGTCAACCTAATGTTGTCAACTATCTGAATGTCGACCAAATGAATGTCTAGCAGTCAACCGCATACCAGGAGGGAAATGTTGTGTGGTTGGGGAAGGGCTCACGCCAGTATCTCTCCGCCTCACACCCCGTAACCCATTTGGTCCTCATTGCAGGCCAATGCTGTCTACCCCAGAAGACTGAGGTTTAAGGATTCCATGGGATAGCCACCTGTTCACCTGGCATGTCTGCAGTGGTCCCTCAATTTGTCCTTTAGGTGCCGCCTAAATTCCTGCCACCTGTGTGAAATGACCAAAGTGAAAAATGTTGCAAAGTATACTGGCCAAAGCAAGTTCAAAATACTACTGCAGACATACGTATCAATATAAATGTACATTTTTGGTAGAGATGGTCACTGACCCCCGTGTTTTGGTTTTGGATTCGGTTTTGGATCTGGATTACCGTCGTGTTTTGGTTTTGGTTTTGGTTTTGCAAAACCTCCATTGCGTGTTTTGGTTTTGGTTTTGGTTTTGTTTGGTTTTGTTTTGCTATTTTTTGGGAAAATCCATGTTTTTGGGCCTAAATTAACCCAATTTAGTGCTCCAACTGTTTTAGAGACAAGTAATCTAATTGTTGAGGTAATAAATCATCCCAAAAAACAGTTTAATTCTTCGTTGGTAGGCCTATTCTACACACAAAACAGATTGTCTTCCTCTCCATCTATGCATATTGGCAATGCAGCCATCGTCTTTGAATGTATATTACACCCTACACTTATAGTTAAATATGTAAAGAAATGGAAAAAGCCAGTTTGGTTTCTGTCTCTCAAGGCCCCCCTCCACTTGTATAAAATACCAAAAAATTCAGCCATTATAGACTGTACAATATTAATTGACATGGAGAAAGCCAGTTTGGTTTCTGTCTCTCAAGGCCCCCCTCCACTTGTATAAAATACCCAAAAATTCAGCCATTATAGACTGTACAATATTAATTGACATGGAGAAAGCCAGTTTGGTTTCTGTCTCTCTAGGCCCCCCTCCACTTGTATAAAATACTAAAAAATTCAGCCATTATAGACTGTACAATATTAATTGACATGGAGAAAGCCAGTTTGGTTTCTGTCTCTCTAGGCCCCCCTCCACTTGTATAAAATACTAAAAAATTCAGCCATTATAGACTGTACAATATTAATTGACATGGAGAAAGCCAGTTTGGTTTCTGTCTCTCTAGGCCCCCCTCCACTTGTATAAAATACTAAAAAATTCAGCCATTATAGACTGTACAATATTAATTGACATGGAGAAAGCCAGTTTGGTTTCTGTCTCTCTAGGCCCCCCTCCACTTGTATAAAATACTAAAAAATTCAGCCATTATAGACTGTACAATATTATGAAAAATGGACAAAGCCAGTTTAGGGTCACTCTGTCTATGACACCCTACCCTTAAGGATAAATTGCCCTAACAGCAGCCTTTCAAGATGGTATGTGATATGGAAATGCCACAAGTCCCTTTCCTCTTTGGGGGTAGATTGCACCCTACACTTACATAGAAAGTTTTAAAAAGATGTTATCGGCATCATCTTCAGCTTCATCCTCACCCTCATCAGTGTTATCGTCATCATCACAGACTATCAATTCATCGCCGCTTGAATCCGCCATTAGAGAACAGTCAGTGCTTGCATGTCTTGGATGGTGAAGGCCTTCCTCGTGGAAGATGTAGTTCATTTTTATAAACATCATTTTCTCCACATTTTTGGGAAGTAACCTTCTACGGCGATCACTGACTAAGTTCCCTGCTGTGCTGAACACTCGTTCAGAGTACACACTGGAGGGTGGGCAGCTTAGGTATTGCAAAGCAAGTTTGTACATGGGTTTCCAAATAGCTTGCTTTTCTTCCCAGTAAGGAAAGGGACTGTCTGACATTTCCATATCAACTACCTCTTGAAAGTAATCCTCCACCATCCTTTGCATGTTTATACTCATATTGGATGGACTTATGGGCAAAGTGACACTTTTTTTTGAAAAATCCTTCAAACCAGCCCAGATGTTAAATTGTTCTCGTCTGCCCCCTGTGTCTTCCCTGCTTCTTTTTTGGAAATTTAATTTTTTACGAGCAACAGCTTGAGAAAGTGAAGGAGGACACGTCGTCAAGCCGAGGCCCAGTTCAGCGGCCAACTTGCTGAGCAATAGCTCCTTGCAAAAGTTCACATCTCGCTCATTTACAAGTAAAGACTCAATGTAGGTTTTAAACCTTGGATCAAGCACAGTGGCCAAAACGTACTGATCCGAGTTCAAGATCTTAATAACTCGAGGATCATTGTGAAGCGAATTAAGTACTTGATCGACAAGGCCAACATACTTTGCTGAATTGCTTGCTTTCAGCTCCTCCTTCATTTTCTCAAGCTGCTTTTCCAATAGTCTAATTAAAGGAATGACTTGGCTCAAACTAGCAGAGTCTGCACTGACCTCACATGTCACAACTTCAAATGGTTTCAGCACCTTGCACAGCACTGAAAGGATTCCCCACTGTGCAAGAGTGAAATACATCCCCCCTCCTTTCCCAATGTCATGACTTGTGCAATATGCTTGGATGGCTTTGCGCTGTTCCTCCATCCTCTGAAGCATGTACAGGGTGGAATTCCACCGAGTTACCACCTCTTGCTTAAGTTGGTGGCAGGGCAAGTTAAACTGCTCTTGGAGCTGCTGTAATCTCCTACATGCTGTGGCTGAATGCCTGAAATGGCCTGAAATTTTACGGGCCACCGAAAGCATCTCCTGCACCTCACGGTTGTTTCGTAGGAAGCTCTGCACCACCAAGTTGATGGTGTGAGCAAAACAGGGAATATGTTGGAAATCACCCAGCTGTAATGCTCGCACTATATTGTTGGCGTTATCTGAAATGACATACCCTGGGGAGAGTCCGAGTGGTATAAGCCATGCATCAATCACATCTCTCAGTTTGCGTAACAAATTGTCAGCCGTATGCCTGTTAGTGAAGCCGGTGATACAAAGAGTGGCCTGCCTGTGACAAATGTTACGTAGTGGTGTACATGCTGCTGCTGTTCCTGCTGGTGAAGGTGAATGACCAACCCAGTGGGCTGTCACAGTCATATAGTCTTTGGTTTGGCCACTTCCACTTGTCCACATATCTGTGGTTAAGTGAACAGTGGGCAGAATGGCATTTTTCAGCGCAATCTCTACATTTTTACACACTTTTTGGTATAGTTGTGGAATAGCTTTACGGGAGAAATGGTGTCGCGATGGAATTCTGTAACGCGGACACAAAACCTCAATTAACTGTGAAAAACCAGCTGCGTTTATGGTGGAGATTGGACGCAGATCTAACACTAACATTGCAGCCATGGCGTCTGTGATTCGCTTGGCGACTGGGTGACTGCTGTCATATTTGCTTCCCCTCGCAAAGGATTGTTTCACAGTTAATTGCTGAAATGTAGGACTGCTCATTTTATTCACCTGCCTCTGGGATGACGATTCACCCCCAGCAGCAGCAACAGCAGCAGCAGGACTAACGCTTTCTTCAGAGGAATCAATAATAGTGCCGGAGTCATCCAGCCTTAAGTGGGATGCCGGGCTAACTCCGAGCGCTACTGAGGATATTGATGAGGATGGTGTGGTGGGTGTATTTTGTGGCCGTCGGTATGTCGGTGAGCGGAGGGTCTTAGCTGATGAGGGAGTGCTTGTATTCTTTTGGGAAGAACTTTCAGCTTTTCCCAACACTTTGCCATGAACTCTCGTTAAATGGCGTAACATAGACGAGGTTCCAAGATGGTTAAGGTCCCTCCCTCGACTGACTGTGGCTTCACATACACTACAAATGGCTATACAATTGTTGTCTGGATTTGGGTAGAAATAATTCCACACATAAGAAGTGGATTTTTTTGTTTTATGCCCAGGCATGACAATGGCCTTTTTCTTGTCACGTGCCAGAACTGCTGCCACTGGTGCAGGACTTACACAAACAACCTCATCCTCATCAACATCCTCATTAGCGCCCTCGTCGCCTACACAAATCTCCCCCTCATCCTCTTCTAATTCCAAAGTGGCATCCTCAATTTGGGTATCACCGGCTACACTCGGGCTATTAAGGCACACATCAGCAGAATGCTCACGATTAGACATCCCACTGTTGGATGGACTCTCCACAGGGATTGTTGTCATTTGTGAATCAGAGCAAATATTCTCCTGTAATGCCTCACTGGTATCTTGCAGCTCAGCTTTGACGCGTAACAGTAGTTGTGCACCAATTGTAGGCTGGGTAACTTTTTGGGATCTGCCACTAATAGCCAAAGGTGAAGGCCTCATTCTCTCTTTGCCACTGCGTGTGTAGAATGGCATGCTTGCAATTTTTTTTTTATCGTCACTTAACTTTTGCTCAGTTACACTTCGTTTTCGCTTCAATACAGTAAATTTTTTTTTGGTTTTTGTTTTTTGCACTAATTTGAAAACACTCTGTTGTTTGACATCGCCTTGGCCAGATGACGTACTGGGAACACTAACATCAGGACTGGTGACAGAACCTGGTTGCTCATTTAGATCATATGTGGACTGCTTTGAATCCATTGCGTAGATACTGCTGACAGATATGACTTTTGACAGCCAGAAATATTAATGCACAATTAGGGAGGACACCCCAAAAACACAGAGGAGTGCTAAAATTTATTGAGTAGATACTGCTGACAGATATGACTTTTGACAGCCAGAAATATTAATGCACAATTAGAGAGGACACCCCAAAAACACTGAGGAGTGCTTAAAATTATTGAGTAGATACTGCTGACAGATATGACTTTTGACAGCCAGAAATATTAATGCACAATTAGAGAGGACACCCCAAAAACACTGAGGAGTGCTTAAAATTATTGAGTAGATACTGCTGACAGATATGACTTTTGACAGCCAGAAATATTAATGCACAATTAGAGAGGACACCCCAAAAACACTGAGGAGTGCTAACATTTATTGAGTAGATACTGCTGACAGATATGACTTTTGACAGCCAGAAATATTAATGCACAATTAGGGAGGACACCCCAAAAACACAGAGGAGTGCTAAAATTTATTGAGTAGATACTGCTGACAGATATGACTTTTGACAGCCAGAAATATTAATGCACAATTAGAGAGGACACCCCAAAAACACTGAGGAGTGCTTAAAATTATTGAGTAGATACTGCTGACAGATATGACTTTTGACAGCCAGAAATATTAATGCACAATTAGAGAGGACACCCCAAAAACACTGAGGAGTGCTTAAAATTATTGAGTAGATACTGCTGACAGATATGACTTTTGACAGCCAGAAATATTAATGCACAATTAGAGAGGACACCCCAAAAACACTGAGGAGTGCTAACATTTATTGAGTAGATACTGCTGACAGATATGACTTTTGACAGCCAGAAATATTAATGCACAATTAGAGAGGACACCCCAAAAACACTGAGGAGTGCTAACATTTATTGAGTAGATACTGCTGACAGATATGACTTTTGACAGCCAGAAATATTAATGCACAATTAGGGAGGACACCCCAAAAACACAGAGGAGTGCTAAAATTTATTGAGTAGATACTGCTGACAGATATGACTTTTGACAGCCAGAAATATTAATGCACAATTAGAGAGGACACCCCAAAAACACTGAGGAGTGCTAACATTTATTGAGTAGATACTGCTGACAGATATGACTTTTGACAGCCAGAAATATTAATGCACAATTAGAGAGGACACCCCAAAAACACTGAGGAGTGCTAACATTTATTGAGTAGATACTGCTGACAGATATGACTTTTGACAGCCAGAAATATTAATGCACAATTATGGGGGACAACCCAAAAGCGCTGGGGAGTGCCAAATATGAAGAAAAAATAATAAACCTCTATCCTCCTCTCTGCACTAGCGATTTTGGTTAGAGCAATTGCAAGAACAATATTGTATTCTTTCTCTGTCCCTGCTCTAATTAGCCTATGACTACACCCTGCTCTCTCCCTCTGTCAAATGGCGATGGATTGCTGTGGAGGCGTGTATTTATAAAGTTGAAGTATCGCGAGAACCGAGTCCCGAGATCCGACGACGTCACAATGACGTTCGGCCTCGATTTGGATTCGGAATTGGCGGGAGAGTACCGAGCTGCTCAGCTCGGTACTCGGATACCCAAAGTTCGGGTGGGTTCGGTTCTCGGAGAACCGGACCCGCCCATCTCTAATTTTTGGTGACGTAAACACAATAATTACAGACTGCTACCCACTCATAAACTATTTTTTAAACATAAAACAGGTTGAAAGTTAATATTAATTAATATTGAGTTTGTTATTCCCATGCCTTGCACAACATTTGTGTTTTTGGAAATATTGAAAGAAGGTGTACATTTTGGTAATGTATTGTGAGCACAATATAATTGAAAAACATTTATGTTTCTTGAGCTCAATCACAGACCTCTGAATAGGAGCCACAGCATTGACCTGCTCTGTGATGTCCTTCCAAATGCAGTGCTTCGCTGGAGCAGGTAGCAGCCGCCTTGTATGGTGCAGCCTCTCTACCAGAAGCCCCACCAGAATCTCCACCTCTCTGTATGCAAAGCTGGGCAGCCTACATTTGGAGGATTGGCTTTGCACAGCCGTCTCTTCCTCTGAATGGGACATTTTATAATATGCTCAATGTAGAACCAAACTCTCCCTTGAAATTCAAAATGGAGACGTAATTGCAAAATGGCAATGAACAAAGATTGGCTATCCAGCTTTATCTAGTGTCTGCAGGGGAAAAATCTCCCACCCTTGGTTGTGTGTGATGCCCAAGCATTGGAACGCACCTAATTGCCTTGTTACGACCCACTATTTTAATGAATGACAGGTACTCCATTATGAATACGGGAAAGGAACTTCACCATTTTAGATATGGTATAGAAGAAATCTGTGACTTATGTACCTATGCCCACACATGGCCTGATAGCCAATCAGTGAGGAGAATGTTGAAAATCTCATTCGCTTGCAAACATGTGGGCTGCTAGTTTCTCCAAAGGTTATGGACCATTACTTGGTTCCCACAGCCCAATATGTCATCAACACTGAAAAAATGGAGCCTACAGGCCAAAGGGATACCTACAATACAGGCTAGGTAGCAGGTGATCAATTGTTCAACTACTGCGCCATTGGAGTGACCTCAGAAGGAGGCAACTGCCGCTCCTTGCAGACCTCAGGAGGGAGATTGCAAGGTGCAAGTTCACAATTAGAAATAAATACATAGGATTAAAGTTTCATCTGGCCCATGTAGTTAAATCCCAGTATAGAAGAGAAAATATTGTATATAGTAATGTAGCTTCTAATAATACCCTTCATTGGACAAAGTATATGGACTGCTATGTAATAGTGATGTTTCAGTATTAGTATGTGATTATAGGATAAATCTTCTAGGTCACGTCAATATGCAAGTGTTGTAAAGGTTTATTTGGCCAATGGTGTAGTAATGCTCCATGTGTGGTATTTAACAATTAAAATTGAAACCTAAGATTAGATCTATGTATCTATCTAGGAGAGAGATAATATGTAAAAAAAATAGTAATGTATCATATTTCTTCAAACAGAATGCCATTGTCTACAGGAGGCCAGGGAGGTGCCCCTGAAGGAGCCCCAAGAGGAGCCCTGAGAGTAGCCTGAAGATGAGCCCCAGGAAGAATCCTGGGGAATTGTAGAGGAGTCCCAAAGAAGCCCCAAGAGGAGACGCGGGAAAAACCCAAGCTGGAGGAAGCAGGGAGCCCATCCCTTGCCCTTGAAGAATTTAAGTATCTTGATTTAAGGATCTAGGAATATATATATTTTTTTAAGCACAAAAGTCTCGGCCTAATAAATAATTTATTTACTGGGCCTAGACAATTATTGCTATGTGACAGGTGTATGACTTAATGGGCCTAATAAGTGTTATCCCTTAAGTAACACAACCCCACACAATATATCTGCATATGTCTTCAAAATGCAGTCTTCTGTCTAGTACTGTGTTCACACTCAGATGAATCTTGCATACAGAACCTCTAAACTCTGCAGAGCTATAAAAATGTGGAACCAATTTACACCCATAGAGCAAAAATATGTTTCCAAAATGTCAGAATGGTGTGATGTTAAAATGTTGTACTTTTTTTTCAGGTGCAGAAGATATACTGCCCGTATTATTAGAAAAATGTTTAAAAAAAGACAAAGAATAACGGTATAATGTGTATTTACAGTTCATAAAAAATATTCTTAATTTTTTGTTATTTACGTGTTTTAAATATTTGTGCTTTTTTTATTGTTGATAAAAAAAGTTTGTTATTTAAAAAAACACGTGTTTTATTTTTCAAAGTAAATGTGTAATAATGAGACACATTTGTTAGTAAAGTATGTACCATGTAATAGTGTAAGTTAATGAGGTAATGCAATTGAAAGGATTTCTATGATGTATGTCATGAAACATGATTGTTTAGGAGTAATAAGGTAAATAAGGAAATGCACACATGTGCGTTCTTCTGCGGATGTAGTGCAAAAAGGTACAATTGCTCCCAAACAAATAGAAGTACAAATAAAAATGCAGTGAGTTGCGCATGTAATTGTACGTCATGTAACACACTACCGTATATATCTCTGAATGCATTGCTCAGATGGGCTTGTGTTTGAATACGGATGTATGCGCATCCAAGTTACATGTATTTTTTTAAAATGCAAGTTGCATTCACATTGCATTCAAAGATGAATCAGACCCATTGTGTTTTGCACTGTGCACTTAGTATTTGATTTTGAAGTGGTTAGAGTATCACACTATGGGGCATATTCAATTAGCTTTTGGATTCACGGTAACACGCGTTGCCGCGAAAAGTGCGCGTTCTTGCGGGTATTACGGTACCGCATTAACGCAGATTTTCGTTTGCAACCCTATGGGCTGCGAACGAAAATCCACGTTATTGCGGTACCGTGTATTACGTTTTGCGGCTGTTCTGGCGCGTTACCGCGAATCCAAAAGCTAATTGAATATGCCCCCATTAGTTATATTTCTTTTTTTGCATGTAATTGGAGGAAGATATATCCACGTGAAATCTTGGAATTATTGAATCTTCGTTTATAAATTGGTCTATAAATGGACACAATATAAGCATTTTGTCCAGTCTGGAAGTATTGACCTCAAAAGATATATGGAATATAAGATACAATAGATGATGCTGAACTAACAGTGAAGACTGTATAATACTTGGAAAGAAGACAATTTCAATTGTTTATTAACAATACATTAAACATACTGTATGTTTTGAAATCACTACACAATACACTACAGTTATCAGTCTTGTATCAGTATGTATGACTAACTTATCTGCCCCTGTGTGTATCAATCACAACCGAAACAAGCCATGTCCTCCTACATTAACCAAATACAATTTCTGCTGGATAACAGAGAAATATGCATGAAACATTTATTGCATACATACATGGATGAAATAGCAACAAAATATATTCCAGCAACCCCTTCATCAAGGTCATGTACCACCGGCAGCAAGGCTTATTGTGTCACCTTCTAGACCATACAGCTTATTGTTTTACCCAATGTTGGTTAGGGTGTTTCACGACACTAGTGGATGGCATTTCTCTTACCACTCAAAAGGAGACTGCTTATCTTGGCGTTGCTTGTCTAGGCTGTATCTAAGGCAAGTATCTGCCGATTTTGAGAGTATCGCACACAAAATAACTCTGTGCATGCCCAGAACTGGGACATACGCCAGTAAACACAGCCCTGTCCGCTCCGTCTTCGCGCGCAAAGAATGTATTTATCAGTAGACATTAAGAACATCCTAAGAAATGTATTTCATGTGGTAAAAATCATAAAAAAACATTTTTTTTAAACTATTTTATCACTAATGCCTATATTATAAACAGTTGACATTAATTTTTTTTTTTCTGTGCGTTCTCTTACGAATATATATTCCACATAGGTATTGGACGTATCCTGCAGTGTCTTGTGCAGTAGAGCCGAGCAGATCTAGACCTGAATTCATCAGCGCCCGTATCTTCAGATCCGCTCCTTGGTGAATCCTGGAGTACACAGAGTCCATTTACGTGTGAATTTACAAACACAGTGCTGAATAGAAAAGCTATTCTGGAATTTTGCACATCTGTTGAGTCACAAAAAATCCAATGCTATAAAATACTTCCATTATTTTGCTCAACTCTAGTAGGGGTATTTAAAGTCCATGGAACTGTTAAAATCAAATTCGGTAAACATGACGTGACGCGGTGCTCCAAGGTCCTACGTGGCAGTATCGGGTGTGACTTACTGCAATATAGCGGCTTAGCCGGAAATTATTTGAAAATGTTGGTACTATGCTGAACTGGATTATTGTATCACATTGTATTGTTTAGTGCATGATCCTCCAAGCAGATAACAAAGCTTAACCATAAAAATACCTCCTTGCATTTGTAATCACCCAAAAGACATTTATACTGGCTATGATTCCCTGCACAACTGAAAGTCATTTGCAAACAGTGCTGACAATCAATAAGGAACTTAAAAATGTACGAGCAGTTCTATAGGCTATTACCAACTTGTGAGGTGTTGTTTGATTACCCTTATGTGTGAACCTTCCCTGGTGCCCAGCTATCACAATCACAGTTCATTTAACTTGTTTCTGGATTACACCTTTGCTCACTAAATCCCCAAATTTCTGACAGATGTGCAGTGCAACAATCAATAACATAGTTTTGGAAGACATTGCAACAGTAATCCATTCATGAAAGGAATACTGCACAGGAAAGTAAAATTTTATTGGTTCAGTAACTAGACAACTTAAAAGGAAATAATAGCAATGGATTTTTACTGCCATGTGTGACTTTATTAAATTTATTTGAGTAAAAGCGAATAAGGAACAAGGATCTTGTGTGTACTTGGCCACATTTATTTGGCACTACGGAGTATTATGAAATCAGCAGTCGCAATGAGCCATGAGCATGATAAGCTGTACTGTGATGTCTGGTCTAGATTAAAGGCACAGTACCCCAGGAATAATTTTAATAAGCTTTCAGCGAAAAGACGTCAACTAATTGAGAGGATAATAAATGGCCAAGCTTTTGCTTATGTTGCAGCTCAAGGGAAATGTGCAAAAAATATTCTCATGTACATTTTGCATATTTTTTTGCTAAGAACATATGACTGGCTTATTTACCGAACTACACTTGTGAACACATATTTAAAATATGCCTGACTAGTATCATGCAGTACATGAAAGGAAAATTAATGGAAGTCTAAAGTTAAAAAAAGTCAGAATTATATAGAAAGCATTGAGTTGAATGTTCTATTATATGTATTGAATGTCTCTTTGCACATCACACACAGAAAAATACATACCAAAAATGACCCCCCCCCCCCCTGGTCACCTCCTCCCACGCTCGCATCCAAGACTTCTCCCGTGCTGCCCCCCTCCACTGGAACCAGCTCCCCCGCTCCATCAGAATGTCACCCAACTTGTCCAGCTTCAAACGGGCCTTAAAAACCCACCTCTTCCTTATAGCCTTCCAATCCCCCACTTAACTGCCCTACTTTTAGTCTCCCACCTACCTCCCTCCTCGTCGCTCCCCTCTCCCCCCCCTCCGTCTTTGCCTCCGCTCTCCCCCTTTCCTCCTCCTACCCTTGCGTCTCTGTCCGTCCTACCCTCCCCTTAGATTGTACGCTCCTTTGAGCAGGGCCTCCTCTCCTCCTGTTCTCCACCACCTTAACTCTGCTCTCCAGCTCCTTGTCTCTTCCGTGAGGCCCTTCTACCCATCTAGCTACCCCGCTGGGGCTCTTGCCTGTCATCTAGCTGTACTTTGAGCTTCCGAGTTACTGTGCTTTTTGTTAACTGTTCCGTGATGTCTCACCCTGTACCATATTTCTGTCTGTCCCTGTACGGCGCTACGGATACCTAGTGGCGCCCTATAAATAAATAAATAATAATAATAATAAATAATAATAATACCACAACTTGCAGTTACCGACCAATCAGCTGCTGAAGTCTCAGGTGGGTGTCACATGGGTAATTAAATGCCGATGATATTTCAGCTACAATATTGAAGTGTTCATAAGTGCACAAACACTCCTATAGTAACAGGCTACAGTCAAGGGGTAATGTGCATTACTTGTCACAGGAAAGCGATTAAGCTCAGAAATTGTTGCATTTAACAAAAAGTTCTAGGGCCTGATTCATTAAGGGTCTTCACTTAAGAAACTTCTTAAGTCTCCTGGACAAAACCATATTACAATGCAAGGGATGCAAATTAGTATTCTGTTTTGCACATAAGTTAAATATTGACCTTTTTTTTCATGTAGCACACAGATATCAGCTTTAAATTTCAGTGTACAAATAAGCTATCAAGTATTTGTGTGCTACATGAAAAAACAGTCAGTATTTAACTTATGTGCAAAACAGAAAACTAGTTTGCACCCCTTGCATTGTAACATGGTTTTGTCCAGGAGACATAAGAAATAAGAAGTTTCTGAAGTTAAGATCCTTAATGAAACAGGCCCCTAATGTTTAAAGTGTCTGTATGACACTACCTTAAAATCCTCATAACGTACAATAAAGTCATTGGATAGGCACCATTCTCAGAACAATAAATGTGAACAAGTCATTTCTGCTCCTTAGCAGACATCAGTTGCTTACATTTCCCCTTACTTTCTCATTCTATCGTGGTGTAAGAAAACATTACGTTAGAAGCTTAGAACTCTCACTCAGGTCAATTATACACATAATTTATTATAGATCATTATAGATCATTATTCACATGTAGGTTTATTGCACTTTAATATCCTTCAGATAATCCTACACATTGTAGTAGATAATGTGCAGCACAAAATGGAAAAAAAGGAATAAATAACCCAGATAGTGATGGATTGGGATTGTTAGAACATGCCAGTATATTCAGTTACTTACTGTAGAGAAAATAAAAAATAATATATTTTAGGTGGAAACATGTTTACACAATATATATAATATATTATTATGGACACAATTATTGATCTTGTAATATAAGAGGCCAATAAAGTTGTTTTACCCACGTCTTGCTCATATCAAACATATTATAGCGGTTCTCTTTAGTCGGGGTCCTGCCAGGAGATTCTAGCCAATTATTTCAATGACCAGAGGAAGCCTGGAAGTAAGTTTGGGGCTAGAATGTGTCAGATCTTCATCCCACCCGATATAATAAAACTTGGGTGAAAAATAAATTCTTCCTTGTAATATTTTACTTTCAGAAAGCAGTGGCTGGGTAATACGGTGATGGGTAAATTATCAGAATATACACCATGACCTAACGTGTCCTTATTAACATTGCATTGTGCACATGACAGGGTGACGCATAAGTTACAAGTTTTTGGGTCCATCTTGCAGCCAAATCCAAACCTAAAGTATTAATATTGTGTTCTGATGGTTCTATGGCCAAGTTAAGTTGTTAATAAGCTGTGCTAAGATGATTTTTAAATTGTTTTCTGTTTGTCCTTTTGCTTTCTGGGCTGATATCTTGCCTGTCATCTGATCACACAGCCATTCCCCTGGACCAACCCTGTTTTTTCTACTCCATGACTGTTTTCAGACCTGTACCTAGCAAGCACTTTAGTGTGGATGCCTAATTTAAGCCCACTAGGAAACCTGTCACTGCTGTTCCCCTCTGGCTGTTCCTCTGTGCTCTATAGCTTCTTGTAGTCAACTTACTTGCAAAGACTTTCTAATGACTCTTCCGGCCTCTGGATATCCCTTGGACTTGATCATTGCAGGATGAACTTGCTAAAGATCCTGAAGCTCATATAAGTCAGGGTTTCAAATATGTCTACATTTAATTCTATGAGGCATTTGTGGAAAACATCTTTATCGGGACTTTGGCTATTATTTAGCCACATATTAAAATACAGTTATCTAACACTTTGCCAATAACACATACGAATGAGATGGGATATGTTGTAATAAAGACTTGCAGGATAGTGTTATATAGAGACTTATAATGGATACTTATTTTTCTGTATAACATGTTAGTTATTGTACTTAAAGGCAGCAGTTGACATTATTAATAGAGATGAATTAAAGAATGTATGTTACAACTTAACGTAGGTTTAACACACCAGAGTTTAAGGACAATTTTATCATATAGCTAGGAATCTGTGTTAATTGACAATAACCTGCTAGGTGCTTGTACTCATTAAGTCTAGTAACATTTTACTATGTTATTGTATATTTTTAATGCACAAGTCAGTTTGTCCTCAGTCACCAACAAAGCAATAAAATGGTTCTTTTTTTATTTGTTTAGGAGCCTTATTACATCCATGATACATTCATTGTGCTACATAGATTTATTTCTATGAATAATTCTAATTCAATCAATCCAAGTTGATCCACTTTGTCATTCTTTTGTCATTTCAGCCATAAAATAATAATAATATCTGTTTTAATACTAACCTTAAATTCGCGATATGTTAGTCTATAGGATCTTCATAAGGAGGGGATAGGTCACTCTGCCAGCTTCTACTATACATAGTTTTGGTGGTATACATAAGGCGGAACAAAAGCTCTTTGGGTTAAGCTTTAAGTGCCCAACAGAGGGAAAAACACTTCAAAATATTAAAACATATGCTGATATAAGTAACATAATATACATGGTATATACGTAGAAGCCAAAAACATATGAGAAATATGAGCGTCAATGAAGTATATTTATTCAACTTTATAAAAAAAAATTAGCCGGAACATAGATACCTGGGAATTTAGGTGGAAAATAGGGAAGTTGGTGGAAAGACCAGGTGTAACCATTCTGCTGACTGAGCAAACGAGAATGGAGACCTTCTCATTCCTACAAGACTTGTGGTCACTTTAAAAAGACAATTTGGAATTGTATGCCTTATTAACAACATGACAAATAGCACTCATTTATACTATTGCATTAAGAAATGTTTTGTACATGAATTCCCTTCATTTTGTTGCACCCCAAAACTTGTTGCTTGACACAACTTTCTAAGGTTTAAAATAATGTAGTGTATGATTAGAACTGGTACACCTAAAGACAGCCATACATTGGACAAGCAGCCAGACCATTGTTAGATTTGACCATACGCATATATACATGGCCAAAGCTAAACAATCCAACTATTTGGACCATTATGCAACTGTAACATTATGGCTGCATACATCATCATCATCATCATAACCATTTATTTATATAGCGCCACTGATTCCGCAGAGCTGTACAGAGAACTCATTCACATCAGTCCCTGCCCCATTGGAGCTTACAGTCTAAATTCCCTAACATACACACAGACACAGACTAGGGTCAATTTTGATAGCAGCCAATTAACCTAGTAGCATGTTTTTTTCATGTGGGAGGAAACCGGAGCACCCAGAGGAAACCCACGCAAGCACGGGGAGAACATACAAACTCCACACAGATAAGGCCATGGTTGGGAATTGAACTCATGACCCCAGCGCTGTGAGGCAGAAATGCTAACCACTTAGCCACCGTGCAGCCCATTGTCCAACCCCATCTACCACCTGTTCTATTTGATATCTGATTTCTTTACATCAGTTATAGCATGGGATTGGGGCTGTTTTGTCATGTCTATAAATGCCACAATTTTGTGTCCAATGAGAATGCCTAATTGGCCACCCAAATCGCAGTGTGTGCATTTACTTGCAGGAAAAAGGTTCTCCTAAAATCCACACATATTCAAGAATAATGGGGTCAAAGCCTACAATTTGGGGGGGGGGGGGCTATACTAAATAAAATTATTGAAAAGAAGTGAAGGGAAAGAGATTAAATGATGCATAAAGATGGTGTGGTAGGAAACTATAAAGGAGAGACAAAGTGAGATGGTAGGGGACCAAGGTGATACAAAGTACTGTAACAGATATGTGCTTTAAAATATCCATTTTTATTATGTTAAATGCTTATTTAATAAAGAATTTTGGGGGAAATTTTAATGCAACGTTCTAATGTTACATAAATGTAATAACTGTAATAATTAAATAACAGGACTGTAGTTTTGCAGCACAGTTATACCGAACACTATTAAATAAGCCTGATAGTACACACATTAAATATGGTGCCCTTAGAGCCGACAACGTACAATAGTAAACCATTAACGTTGTAGCTGATATTATAATTGGACTGAAGTACGGCACAAGCTTTACTTGACATGCTGAAGATCTTCGATTCTGAGAGTTATTTTAGCAGCACTTCAGAATAAGTACACTAGAGAACAGATGTCTGAGATGAGAATCAAAGTTAATTCTTCCACTTGATACTAGAAGTGTCAGCAATAGAGCTGCCAGAATGAGGTGATATTGTTATCTAACTATTAATGTTAATTGGTGCGGTGCCACCACAGTAGAATACAGCCTAACTTCCGGGACAAAATAGATCGTAGAATGTTTTCTAAATATAAATTTGCACATCCGGGGGTAAATGTATCAATATGCGGGTTCTTCAACACCCGCGTGTTCAGCCTCTTCTGCGATTAAATTTCAAGCGGCGCTGCATTGTAAAGGGTTAACTTCCCTTTACAATGCAGCGCCGCTTGAAATTTAATCGCGGAAGAGGCTGAACACGCGGGTGTTGAAGAACCCGCATATTGATACATTTACCCCCAGGTGTTTTGTTCAAAAAACTAATTTTTTTTCAAAATTCAGTGGAAATTGGGAAGTAGATAAGGAAAGAGGAACATAGCATGCAAATAGGAATGGAAGGGATGTATGGAGCAAGGAAAGCAGGTGGGAAACAATCCCAACTCCACTCTCAATGCATCTACTAACAATTTCTAGGGATGTGCCATCAGGGCTGTATCCAGGCTGGGGTAGCAGGGGCAGTACCGCTGAGGTTATTGCGTGATGTAATAAGTTTCCATATTATTTGCACAACATATGATTTAATCATAAAACGAACATATCAGAGTGGTGCTAAAAAGACAGGAAAAGAAAAATTGTTGTGGTATTAATGCTGAAAATTGCTAATAACTAAATCATCTTATGGTTTGTGTAACATTTTTAATGCGCAGCTTCTTATAAACAAATGGTTCAGGAAATAAAAATAAAATGAATGCTTAATAAGGGATTATTTGCCCCATCTTACTTTAGACAGTTAGTATTAGATCCATAAACATTGTTTATGCCACTAAGACTATATGTTGTGTGATTAGACCTTGTTAAGGCCGTTTTGTAGGCTGAGGTCGTATATGACCCCATCTTGTAACATGTGTCCCATGAAAAGCACTTTGTAGTTCTCGGGGTAGATTTACTAAACCTTCTACAAAAAGGAGCACTGGAGGTTTTGCCCATAGCAACAAATCAGGTTCTAGAACATGATAGCTACAAACTGATTGGTTGCTATAGGCAACACCCCCACTTTTCCATAATAGGCGTTTTAGTAAATCTTACCCTAGGGTTAAGTGAAACCACAAAATATGTATCAAATGATACATATTTTGTGCTAATGATACTTACGGCACAACTACTGAAATATCAGAAATGGAACAGTCTATGGCACCCAGTGAACTGGTAGAAGGAAATAATGCAAATGTTAATAATGTTGACAGTTATTTAAGGGGTCACTATATAAGTTCCCATCTGAAAGAAAACCGATATCCAGTCACTTTGTCACTAGACTTTACTATTTTTAGTGGTTTCTACTTTAGGTGTAACACCCCCTTCGGTATTATGTGTTGTGAGGGTGTAGATACATAGAATGATGTAGGTGCTTCTCACCTCTGTACATGGTTTTCAGTGCCTCCACCCGAATCACCACTTTCTTCTTCTGGGGGGTGTTCTTAAAATACCAGGGAGAGATTGGGGAAACCCCCTGCCCAGTACTAACACACTGTGACACACTCTGTGCTGCAGAAGCCAAAACGGCACGTTTATTGAACTAGAACCACTGAATGCAGCTTTTGTGATTTTATAGAAAACTATACTTTGGTATAATTTTAAATAAAAGTGTGAACAATACAATACAATACAGTGTGGATGAAAGCAGAGCACTGACTCTTACTATGAACAGCAGGTTAACACAATAATTCTCAATAAATCAATAATATAAATAGTATAAGACATGAACATTAATTATCACAACCTTATACACCGGACCAATATATCATATAGTAACCTTAGCTGCTCCTGATACTGGAGTTATCTCAAAGGGTGAATGCATATATATTTGCTTATATTTTTACCATACACTGCCAAACACACACACACTGGTAGCACTCAAACACACCACACACATTGAGCAGTGCACTGCAAGTTGGAGCCCTTCTGTATGGATACCAGCATGGCATGGAAGCAGAATGTCTCCAGTTTGCATCTTTTAGGGGTCTTTAAATCACTTACGTAAGTAAGGTACAACAGTCACAGTACGCAACATCTGTAAAATCCTCAGCATGTATTCTTGCTTTTTGTATCCTGGGACTTGTAGTTTCACAACCTTAACACCAGAGGGATCACCTTGTGTTATAAACTCAAATGCTGATTAAACAAACACTTGGTGCACATTTACCTGCCTATCCATCTATTCCTGACTCTTCAGCCCTTGTGACCAGATATAGTCCAAAACCCACTTGATCAATAACAGATAGGTAAATTAATCAGTTACTTATCTGCACCAGTGTGCGTCCCAGGGTCTGAACTTGATTACCTCCAATATGGCTGACCTGAAATTTGTCCTTCTTTAGAGATGTAGGCAAACCTCCTTCTACAGCTTCAAACAGAGCCGGATTTAGACCTCATAGGGCCCTAGGCAGGATACTGTTTTGGGCCCCCTCCCTGAAACAATCCATAGCACTTTATTTTTGCAGCCTACCATATACCCCTATAGTTACGTAGAAGTGAAAGCATGTGCCGCCGCATGCCTACCATATACCCCTATAGTTACGTAGAAGTGAAAGCATGTGCCGCCGCATGCCTACCATATACCCCTATAGTTACGTAGAAGTGAAAGCATGTGCCGCCGCATGCCTACCATATACCCCAATAGTTAAGTAGATAGGAAAGCATGTGCCGCCGCATGCCTACCATATACCCCTATAGTTACGTAGATATGAAAGCATGTGCCGCCAAAGGAGGTGAGGGCGTGGCTTGCATCTTTGGGGGCGTACCTAACATGTGAAAAGAGCAAGGCCACCCTGCTGCAGAAAAAGGCACCCCTAAATAATTACCAAGCAGTCCCGTTTTTTTAAGTAGTTGGGTCAAAACAACTTAATAAATATTGAAGTCAGGGCAGAAATACTTACTTAAGTTGTTTGCAAAAATAATACGCATAAATCCAAGTATGTGCTCTTGTCACTTTTGTCCCTCTATCATCACACTGTGCCCCTTCATTGTCACTTTTGCCCCTTCACAATATCACATGTGCCCTTTCACCATCACCTCTGTGCCCATCACCACCTCTGTGCCAATCACCATCACCACCTCTGTGCCCTTCACCATCACCACCTCTGTGCCCATCACCACCTCTGTGCCTCTTCACCATCACCACTTCTGTGCCAATCACCATCACCACCTCTGTGCCCATCACCACCTCTGTGCCCTTCACCATCACCAGTTCTGTGCCAATCACCATCACCACCTCTGTGCCTCTTCACCATCTCCACCTCTGTGCCCATCACCACCTTTGTGCCTCTTCACCATCACCACCTCTGTGCCCTTCACCATCACCACCTCTGTGCCAATCACATCACCAATTCTGTGCCCCTTCACCATCACCACCTCTGTGCCCTTCACCATCACCACCTCTGTGCCCATCACCACCTCTGTGTCTCTTCACCATCACCACCTCTGTGCCTCTTCACCATCACCACCTCTGTGCCCATCACCACCTCTGTGCCTCTTCACCATCACCACCTCTGTGCCCTTCACCATCACCACTTCTGTGCCAATCACCATCACCACCTCTGTGCCAATCACCATCACCACCTCTGTGCCCTTCACCATCACCACCTCTGTGCCCATCATCACCTCTGTGCCAATCACCATCACCAATTCTGTGCCCCTTCACCATCACCACTTCTGTGCCAATCACCATCACCACTTCTGTGCCAATCACTATCTCTGTGCCCTTCACCATCACCACCTCTGTGCCCATCACCACCTCTGTGCCCATCACCATCACCACTTCTGTGCCGCTTCACCATCACCACCTCTGTCCCTTCGCTGTTTTACTTACCTTTCTATTGCCTTTCTTCTCCGGCGCGCTGCTCCTCCTCGGTCAGTCCAGATTTGAAAAAAAAAAAAAGAGTCACGTGATCGCTCGTCGGGTCCCGGCAGCCTCTCCTCCTCTCTCTATCACTGAGAGACACTGAGAGGAGAAGAGGCTGCCGGGACCCGATTCGCGGCACCTGACCCCCCCTCCCCCCCTCCCCCGATTCGCGGCACCCGACCCCCCGACCCCGACTCGTGGCACAACCCCCTCTCCCCCGCACAAGTCGCGCGGGGCGGGGGTTGGTGCCACGAGTCGGGGGAGGGGCCGAATTTATTTTTTTCTTTTAAATTGCTCCTGTCCCTCCCAGCTGTGCCCCCCGAGAGCCGCTAGGCCCTAGGCAGGTGCTTAGGTTGCCTAGCGGTAAATCCGGCCCTGGCTTCAAACTGTGACTTCCCAGCAGGTTCTCTTCACCACTCCACTAGGGTCTGATATCTCTAAAAACTGTCTGATCTCTCTGCTCAGACCAAGTCATCTGAATTGCAGATCAGCAAAGTATTTATGTCATTTAAGGAAATCAAAGATCAATCAACTAGAGGGGTTGAAAAACAAATCATTGAGTTAATCAAACAGAAAGTGTAAAAAAAATTGTCATGATCAAGGGTATGACAGTGCTTCTGTAGTGAGTGGTATATACAGCGATGTTCAAGAAAGAATCCAGGAACTAGCACCGCCTGCCTATTCTGTCCATTGTGCTGCTCAGAATTTTAATCTAGTTCTGAAGGATGCTGTAGAAGAGAACCGTAAAATAGCTCAGTTTTTTTTAAAATGTTCAAAATATCTACATTTTTTGGTCACAGCATAGTCCGATAGCAAGAACTCCAAACATCTGCTGAGAGTAGCTCTGTAAAAATATCGCTGAAGCTCTGAATCCAACACACTGAACTGGGAGATAGGATGTTATATATTCTCTCAAAGAAACATTCTGCAATGTTATGAGATGTCTGCCATGTATAGTTCTCACTAGCAAAACAAAAGAGTGAAGCTACGGGTCTTAAGAAAAAAAATGTACTCTACATTAGTAATCCAATGTACAATCTTGGAAAAAATAAATATGGCCTCCAAGTCCCTGTTGGACTTAATATCTGTATACAAACTTCTGGACAAGTCGCTAATATTCAACACACACATCTTGTAAGGATTCTCTCAAAGGGAGCTGGACCCTAACCCCCACCCCCCGCCTCGCCTCAAACATTAACCATGTGATGTGTCCCAAATTGACAAAATGTGAGACTAAGGGGTATATTTACTAAGCTGCGGGTTTGAAAAAGTGGGGATGTTGCCTATAGCAACCAATCAGATTCTAGCTTTCATTTATTTAGTACTTTCTACAAAATGAAAGCTAGAATCTGATTGGTTGCTATAGGCAACATATCCACTTTTTCAAACCCGCAGTTTAGTAAATCTAGCCCTAAGAATCTTAAGAATTTAAAAAAAAATTGATTTTACTTTTTATTTCACTTTCCCCTTACCTCATACTATCATCATCATCATCATCATCCTGCTCGTGACAGTTTGTAATCTAGAGGTACCTTCTTCTTGACATTGTAGACCAACATTGTGACTTTTTTCCATAAATCTGGGCTAATCCATAGGCTTTATTCTACCACTAATAGTGGAAATCAAGCAATTTTAGAATTTCCATGTGTCATTTGTTTACAATAAAAGAAAATGGCTTACCTTAGACTGGCTTAGAAGTTGGTCTATATCTGAGAAAGCTGCATGCTAAACAGCAGTAGCTGTGGTATTGTAGAACCATAGCAGTTCCATGTAAATTCTCATTACATTATACTGTATGCTCTAAGCATGTAATTCAGCTTATCTTGCTGTCCACAATACTATGTTCCTTTTTGAGTGTTATTAACATAATATCTGAACCCCTCAAAAACTACAGTTCAAACAAGATCACATGTATTTGCATTATTTTCGTCTAGCTATACAATATTATACATTTCTTGAGCCAAATCAATGGAGATTTGAAGCTAACAAAGGTATTTGACTATTTGCTGCTTTGTTTCAACTTTGCACTTTCAAGTATTTGAAAGTCCTTTGTTTATTGTGAGGTAAAACTGATTATTAATCTTTCTTGTGCTCTTCCTGGTCGATGCCTGCTATCTGCGGTGCCATCTTGAATGCATTAGCATAGCCAATAACCAATATTCATCAGTCAGTTATACATAACCTGTCGGGTTTGTGAATGCCAACATAGCTGTGCAAATGTATATGTTTTTCAGACAGAGTATCACTGCTAACAATATTCATCAGCGCTTTAGTGGACCAAAAAAATTATTGGTTTTCAAATACCGGACAAGGGTATTGCTGCACCCTCACTGGGGCACCCATCAGACTGTCTCTCAAATTGAACCACTTTGAAGTTTATAGTTAGCTTAAGGTATTTTCATATTATAAATTCCATTGTGACCAGTCTGTAACTGGACGGTTTATTTCACCACTACCCTTTTTTTTCTCCCCACCCCTTTATTAGTCCCCCTTTGTCTCTCACTGTCTTCTTTTCTTTCTCCCTATTGTGTCTCTCCTCCTGTTCCTTTCCGTGATCTGGTTTTTCCTTGCTGCTTGTTTCCTTAACCTTTGTTCTTTGTTTATGTTTATGTCTATGTCCCTTGTGGTTGTATTAGGTTGTAACCTGCTCTGCAATCTTTTGGAGTTATGTATATGCAAAAGTAAAGACATCTTGGATGACATACTGTGGACCTGAGTCATTAAGGAGAGCAAGGGAAAAAAGGAGTAAGTTTGCTCCTGGACACACCATGTTACAATGCAAGGGGTGCAAATTAGTTTATTATTATGCAAATAAATAAAATACTGGCTTTTTTGTCATCTTGCACACAAATACTTGAAAACTTTATTCTTACACTGAAATTTAAAGTTGATCTAGGACATGCCCAACCCCAACTATAAATCTGTCCCCACATTTTAAATTTACCTCCCCCTCTAATGCAACATGGTTTTGCCAAGGTGCAAAGATACTCCTATTGTTTGCTTTGCTCTCCTTAATGACTCAGGCCCTTTATATCTATTCATTTGGTGGTTACTTTTACAATTATTTGTTGGTTAATTTTACATGACTTCTACCCATTCACTCAAAGACCTCATATTTGCGCCAGTGAAAATCTGTTTATTTATACCTAACATAACAATGCAGTAACTCCTCCCTCCCTTCATCATCATCATCATCACCATTTATTTATATAGCACCACTGATTCCGCAGCGCTGTACAGAGAACTCATTCACATCAGTCTCTGCCCCATTGGAGCTTACAGTCTAAATTCCCTAACATACACAGACAGAGAGAGACTAGGGTCAATTTTGATAGCAGCCAATTAACCTAGTAGTATGTTTTTGGAGTGTGGGAGGAAACCGGAGCACCCGGAGGAAACCCACGCAAACACGGGGAGAACATACAAACTCCACACAGATAAGGCCATGGTCGGGAATTGAACTCATGACCCTAGCGCTGTGAGGCAGAGGTGCTAACCACTAGGCCACCGTGCTCCCTTATACAGGATATGGGCCTGCATTAGTCTACATTAGTAGCTGAGGAAGGCTATTCTATTTACTGGGTGTAAAATCATGCACTGAAGAGCTGTGCTCATCATTCTGTCAATACAGAATTGTCATGGCCCCTCACAGTGGTCATCCTTAGCCCTGGCTTTAGTCAGTGATTCCCACAACATGTACAATCAAACGTTTCTGTATCCCCTTCTGTATGTACACAGTGGTGCCATTAAAATCTATTTATGAATTTATGAATACAGGTATAAGTACGCCCTGGGTATACGTTACTGGCCGTATGTAGAGAGACAGAACACACTGCAGGATACGCAAAGTGCATATGTGCAATATAAAGTCCATGGAAAAAGTATTAAATACATTAACAGCTCTTAATAATATAATCATTAATAGAAATACATTTTTTTTTTTTTTTAAATGAAATACATATATCAGGATGTTCTTAAAGCCTAGTATACATAAGATGCATTTTTACAGTTTGCCTTAATTGCAGAAACATGTTCTGGCCTGCATGCGCGTCCGTCAGCATTATCAATCAGCACTTACAGCTGCCCTGGAACTGGTGCAAGTGATACGGCTGAAGAAAAGGGACCTCAGATAGGCCCAGAGCTTGAATCAGACAAGTAGGCTCGACCTCAGTATGCCCTTAATGCACTTTGCCTATGTGCATACAACGCTTTCCCTCCCCAGTTCCGCTGATCCTTTCTTCTTATCGTAGGCTGTCAGAAGTGTCATTTACATTTGAACTTGAATTGCAAGCACTTGCGTTCACTGGCGTAAAGTTAGTTTCTGAGCACGCGGAGAGAAATTTCACGCAAAAACGGCACTCAAGGGGACTTACGTCTTAAGATGAATCAGGCCAAACATGTTTTACCATAACACAGTGTTATAAATAAAATCAGGATCAACAGGAGTGTTTTTTTCTAAATGAAGCACTGATTGAACAAATTAAATTTGTGTTAAAAATAATGTTTTTACCAAGAAACAATAAAACAATAATATACTGCTATTTGCAGTTCAGCTATGAGAACCTTCTCATGGGCTATTCAGATCTTAACACCTTTCGATTTTTGATTCTGACAAGTCAAACCAACATCTTTTTTGGCAGATCTACAGGTAATTATATTTTACTTAAGATCAAAGTTTTTTATGCAACATCAATCTTGTTGTTCACATTGTGGAGAACAATATAAAGGAAGAACTAAAGGAGATTGAGTGACAGACTGAACAAGTCCCTTATAAATATGAAGACTGACTTTCCCACGTTGTCTAGACCCTATAAATGTTTGATTTTCTAGGCAAACTGGAGTTGGAAGTTGAAAGATACACCAGACCTGGCTATGAGCATCTGTTTCACTCTTCTCTTAGTTCCATATGTATTATCTATACACCCCACAAATGATACCCTTCATAACTTGATGGATTTTCAAAAGGAGAATACACAATGTACTATACATTTCATTGTTCTATTCTTATGTTCATAATAGATGGAGATTGAATAAATACTTAATTTAATTAATTTCACGTAGTAATGTTCATGTTATCTTTTAATAAAATATACACAACAATGTCTCCACATTTACTTGAATATTATTGTATATCTTTTATGAGAAATATAATTTTAACTTACATGATCAAAAAAAGTTATAAAACGAAATTAGTACTTTTCTGGGTGAAGGAAACAACATACAATTTTAGGTATGGAATATCAAAAATATTTTTCCTACATTTTAAACAACTACTTCTTATTACTCCCTGTATGTATAGCACATACATCAGCTTTGGAAGATGCAGTCTGTACATGGCTCTTCAACAGAGCTGTATGGAAGCTTTTCAGCAGAGCGCTTTTGAAGTATTATGGACAGACTTAATTTTTCAAGTTTCCCATGGAAAACATAAAAACTAGGGAGCGGCATTCAGATTTGTAACATACACTGGGTTGACCTTAGATGTTTGCAATTTAAGCAATACAAATTTAAGCTATCAAATGTAATTCCCAAGCTGGCATACAGGGTTGTGGGAAGAGCCCTGGTGCTGTCAGAACGGGGCACACATTTTTTTAGGCCCCAACTCCCTAGGCATCCAGCACCATACTGACCAGCCTTAGGCTGGTTGGCATCATGGCAGTGGTTCCCCTTGTTTTGGGTTCCCTTGCTACAGTAACAGCAGCCCCGGCTGGCTAACCCTAGGGCTGGTTGATGGAGGATTGGGGGACCCACGGTGTTTAACCCCCCGTTTTTCCTTCTACCAGCACTAGGCTGGCAGCAGTAGGGTTAATATGACTGGAAAGAGAGGGGCATGATTTTTTTGACAGCTATTTATTTATTTTTAAGACTGTTTACTGCTGTATAGCCGCTGGTTGGCGTTTTCACTGTTTTCAATCACAATGTCTAATTTTATCTGTGTCACAGAAATTGAAACACCGGCATTTAGCCTGTCGAGATGCGTCTAATTAAAGCTTACATATTGAGCCAATTCAAACTCAATTTGTCTACAACAACAACCATTCATAGGAACTGTAGTTTATAGACACTTCACAATTTTACAAATAAACTCACACTATTTCAGATTGCTACTTTTGTCCCCCCCTTCAATGTTGTCAGTTAGTTTCCAAATGAGTAATGATAAATCGATTTATTTGGAATAAACCGCAATTCCATTTCCTTTACTATGCATGAAAAGTACCCACTTGTGCTCTATGGGCTTGAACCATAAATATTTTGAATGACTAGCTTCAGATCTTTTTATCAACCCATATTTGTTTTTTTAAACTAGATTGGTTGAAATCTGCTGTGAGGGGCCAAGAAATGTCCTTTCAAGACATGATTGAATTTGATTTGGCAAGTCCGACCAGACTTCATA